>NC_042972.1:31676477-31976477 GCF_901001165.1 Salmo trutta | reverse complement strand
CCTCTGTAGCACCTTGTGGTCAGATCCCAAGCAGTTGCCTTACCAAGCAGTGATGCAGACAGTCAAGATGCTCTCAATTGTGCAGCTGTGGAACCTTTTGAGGATCTGAGGGCATGTCATACCAAATAAATAGTGTCCACCTGCCAAAAAGCGCCCCCCCCCCCCCCGCATCACAATGTGATTCGAATAGCTATTAGCATCCGTTGCTATATCAACAGTTTGAGCTAATGCGTCAAATTTTGGACCTCATTACAGCCAAATTTACATTATTTTCATCCCTGCTATGTAAACAAAGCATATTTCCATGACAATTTCATCGATTAAGATAAACATTACTTTGAACTACTTTTGGGTACCGTAACATTTCAACAACATTAAAAGTCATGTCTTAAACGGTTCTTAGTTTTAGAAATATCAAAGAAAACGTGTAAACTGCATATTCATTTACCTTTCAGATCCCAAAGTGAGCTCCCATGAAGCTATTAACACTTCATTAATGTGAAAATCAGTTCAAGTCATACACTGGCTCCTCTGACTGGCATATTTTGATTTTGAGCTTCCCTCGTCTTACTAAAAAGTATGCTATTAGTCCTATTAGGATTATTTTTCCCTACCTCCATCACATGGCATAGCTCAGTAATACAGCAGTACACTTGTGGTTGAATATAATGCAGGACAGACAGTTGAATAATGTTGAACTCATGAATACCAAAAAGGGATTTACATAAAATAATTAAATGAACAGTCTGTTTTTTCCCCCCCCCCCCACAAACAGGCAATATTGAAATATTTTTCGAAAAAAAAAATAAAAAAAATTGTGGAACAGCTATGTAAGGAACTTGTTGATTTTATTTAATATACCCACATGGCAGTTATAGGCTAACATCAACACAAACAATAAAATACAATTTAGTTGAGAAAACAGAAGTATGAATGACAAGTAAAGTACATATAAGTAAAGTGATTTTTTTTATTCTTTATCTCAATTCTGGTGTGTGGGATAGAGAAGCTGTGGATGCTACAAGTGGTTCTGCTGGTCACTTTCCCTGTAGTGTATCTGTGTATCTCACTGTGCCCAGGATGATATGTCAAGTACTGGTCCCTAAGCATATTATATCAAACCACATAACATTAACAGTAGCTGTAGATAATGTAATGAAAAGTGGGATCTTGGAGGGTGGTTGATCATGGAGGACATCAGGTGGATCAAGGTCTGGGGAAGGGATACGGTATGCGTCCCAGAACCCCTAGATCCTGAAGAACAGGAGCAGATTAAAAGGGAAAGAGAGAGAGAGAGAGGCATAGAAGGATGCAGAAAGAAAAACACACAGGTTAAATGTAGATCCAGCCCTGGTTGAATTGTCCCCATATTGCTTACATCTACACAAGTGTATAGGGTGTAAGGGCTAGGTTTTGATTTGGGATTCCTCATGTCCTCTTTCTTCACCTCATTTTTAAAACGGATTGGAGGAAAATGTCTGATGTTCCTCACCTGTAAGGACTAAAGGACTGTATTATTCTTAGGTTGCTGGTTTGGTTTGGGCGTGTTTGCCTCCAGGCATCAGTCAGAAAGCAATGACGGCAAGGCACAGTGAACGGTTAACTTGTAAATTACTTGGAGGAATAACAGTATACAACAGGCAGAGTATGTAGAGCTATGGGTTGATCACTAGGAAGGCTACCGTGTGTACCATTGACACATAACTATGGGTGTGGAAGAGCGAATGTGTGGATTCTCAAGGAGAGAGCAGAATACAAAGTGCCATTAATATCAGGATAACGTAGAGTACCAGTCAAAAGTTTGGACACACCTACTCATTTCAGGGTTTTTCCTTTATTTTCTACATTGTAGAATAATAGTGAGGAAATCAAAACTATGAAATAACACATATAGAATCATGTAGTAACCAAAAAAAGTGTTCATCAAATCAAAATATATTTTATATTTGAGATTCTTCAAAGTAGCCACTCTTTGCCTTGACAGCTTTGCACACTCTTGGCATTCTCTCAACCAGCTTCATGAGGCAGTCACCTGGAATGCATTTCAATTAAAAGGTGTGCCTTGTTAACCTCTCTAGGGTCGGCGGGACGAAATCGTCCCACCTACGTAACAGCCAGTGGAATCCTGTGGCGCGTTATTCAAATACCTTAGAAATGCTTTACTTCAATTTCTCAAACATATGACTATTTTACACCATTTTAAAGACAAGACTCTCGTTAATCTAACCACACTGTCCGATTTCAAAAAGGCTTTACAACGAAAGCAAAACATTAGATTATGTCAGCAGAGTACCCAGCCAGAAATAATCAGACACCCATTTTTCAAGCTAACATATAATGTCACAAAAACCCAGAAGACAGCTAAATGCAGCACTAACCTTTGATGATCTTCATCAGATGACAACCCTAGGACATTATGTTATACAATACATGCATGTTTTGTTCAATCAAGTTCATATTTATATCAAAAACCAGCTTTTTACATTAGCATGTGACGTTCAGAACTAGCATACCCCCCGCAAACTTCCGGTGAATTTACTAAATTACTCACGATAAACGTTCACAAAAAGCATAACAATTATTTTAAGAATTATACAGAACTCCTCTATGCACTCGATATGTTCGATTTTAATATAGCTTTTCGGTGAAAGCACATTTTGCAATATTCTAAGTAGATAGCCCGGCATCACAGGGCTAGCTATTTTGACACCCAGCAAGTTTAGCCTTCACCAAACTCCGATTTACTATTAGAAAAGTTTGATTACCTTTGGTGTTCTTCGTCAGAATGCACTCCCAGGACTTTTACTTCAATAACAAATGTTGGTTTGGTCCCAAATAATCCATAGTTATATCCAAACAGCGGCGTTTTGTTCGTGCGTTCAAGACACTATCCGAAAGGGTAAAGAAGGGTGACGAGCACGACGCATTCCGTGACAAGAAATGTCTAAATATTCCATTACCGTACTTCGAAGCATGTCAACCGCTGTTTAAAATCTATTTTTATGCCATTTTTCTCGTAAAAAAGCGATAATATTCCGACCGGGAATCTGCGTTTAGGTAAAAAGACGAAAGAAAATAAATCACGGGGTCGACTCCTGCACGCACCTAAGCCCATTGTCCTCTGATCGGCCACTTGCCAAAGGCGATAATGTGTTTCAGCCAGGGGCTGCCTCGATATCATTCAGCTTTTTCCCGGGTTCTGAGAGCCTATGGGAGCCGTAGGAAGTGTCACGTTACAGCAAAGATCCTCAGTCTTCAATAAAAAGAGCCAAGATGAACAAGAACTTGTCAGACAGGCCACTTCCTGTTCAGAATCTTCTCAGGTTTTTGCCTGCCATATGAGTTCTGTTATACTCACAGACACCATTCAAACAGTTTTAGAAACTTTAGGGTGTTTTCTATCCAAAGCCAATAATTATATGCATATTCTAGTTTCTGGGCAGTAGTAATAACCAGATTAAATCGGGTACGTTTTTTATCCGGCCGTGTAAATACTGCCCCCTACCCCCAACAGGTTAAATTATTTGGTGTAATTTCTTTCATTCTTAATGCGTTTGAGCCAATAAGTTGTGTTGGTAGGAGTGGTATACAGAAGATAGCTCTATTTGGTAAAAGACCAAGTCCATATTATGGCAAGAACAGCTCAAATAGGCAAAGAGAAATGACAGTCCATCATTACTTTAAGACATGAAGGTCAGTCAATCCGGAAAATTTCAAGCACTTTTAAAGTGTCCTCAGGTGCAGTCGCAAAAACCATCAAGCACTATGATGAAACTGGTTCTCATGAGGACCGCTACAGGAAAGGAAGACCCAGCGTTGCCTCTGCAGCAGAGGATAAGTTCATTAGAGTTACCAGCCCAAATAAATGCTTCACAGAGTTCAAGTAACAGACACGTCTCAACATAGCTGTTCAGAGGAGACTGTGTGAATCAGGCATTCATGGTCGAGACTTGCTTTGGCCAAGAAACACAAGCAATGGACATTAGACCGGTGGAAATCTGCCCTTTGGTCTAATGAGTCCAAATTGTCTGAGACGCAGAGTAGGTTAACAGATGACCTCAGCATATTTGTTTCCCACCGTGAAGCATGGAGGAGGTGTGATGGTGTGGGGGTGCTTTGCTGGTGACACCGTCTTTGATTTATTTGGAATTCAAGGCTAACCTCTTGGAGTTCCCCTAGGATAGGGGGCGCCACAGCGCATTTTGATATGCATATAATTAATACTTGTGGATAGAAAACACCCTAAAGTTTCTAAAACTGTTTGAATGGTGTCTGTGAGTATAACAGAACTCATATGGCAGTCAGAACCCCAAGACAGATCAAAACAGGAAGTGGAATTCTGAATTGCGGACTCAACTTCATCACGTTGCCTATTAATCACACCGTGAGCTATGGTTCATTGAGCACTTCCTATTGCTTCCACTAGATGTCCCCAGTCTTTACAAAGTGGTTTGAGCCTTCTACTGTGGAAACTGACAGAATGACACGCTGTTGAAATTGGTCACAGGAGGAGGGCCATCACCATTATGACGCCGGCGGCCCTGTCTACCCCATCCTTTCGAAACGTTTTGAAACACAATACAATCGTCCCCCTCGAATCTTATTGGCTCTCTTGTTGAAACAGGCCCTGAAACTTTGTTATACAACGTTTGACATGTTTGAACAAACCTAAATGGGGGAAAAATGTTTTTTTATCGAAATTGCTGTCCCGCGCCCGACAGAGCATTTGGATTAGCCTTCAGACGCGCTAACAACAACAAGCTAATGGAACATAAAGGATGGACTTTTTCGAACGAAAATACATTTGTTGTGGACCTGGGATCCCTGGAAGTGCTTTCTGATGAAGACAACCAAAGGTAAGGGATTATTGACAATAGTATACAAGATTAGATGTGATATGCGATTGTTCCAAGATGGCGCAGAGCTGTATTTACTAGGTAATTTTCGCATCCCCTTTTATGGCAAAGTGCGATTACCCAGTAAAGTTATTTTTAAATCTGGTATTACAGGTGCTTTCAAGAGATATTCATCTATAAATCTTAGAATGACAATATTACATTTTAAAAATGTTTTCGAATAGTAATTGAGTAAATTGTAGCACTGTTTCCCGGGATGCATGAGGGAAAATAGTTAGTCAACGTTACGTGCCGATGTAAAATGCTGTTTTTATATATAAATATGAACTTTATCGAACAAAAGAATGCATGCATTGTGTAACATGATGTCCTAGGTGTGTCATCTGATGAAGTTTGTAAAAGGTTAGTGCTGCATTTAGCTGTTTTTTGGTTATTTGTGATGCATGTGGTTGGTCGGAAAATGGCTATGTGGCTACTTTTACGATGTACTCCTCTAACATAATCTAATGTTTTGCTTTTCCTGTAAAGCCTTTTTGAAATCGGACAACGTGGTTCGATTCAGGAGAGGTGTATCTATAAAACGATATAATTTGAAAAAAAATGAAAAAATATATATATTAAATTTTGTTATGCTAATGGCGATAGGATTTTTCGCTGGATGTCGAGGCCGCACAGGGGTTAACCAGCATGGCTACCACAGCATTCTGCAGCGATACGCCATCCCATCTGATTTGCGCTTATGAGTAGGTGTGTCCAAACATTTGACTGGTACTGTACATATAAATACAATGACATTATATGACACCACTTATAATATAAACTATAAAAAAGGCATCACTATAACCATGTTACTACATATAAAGGTCTTACACTAAAGCACCACTAGGTGGCAGTGGTAACACATTAAGAACTAGGACATTAAAAATGACTGAATGGATGGAATATGACTAATTCATTTTTACATTTTAGTCATTTAGCAGACGCTCTTATCCAGAGCGACTTACAGTAGTGAATGCATACATTTAATTTATTAATTATTATTATTATTATTATTATTATTATTATTATTATTATTATTATTATTATTATTATTATTATTATTATTATTATTATTATTATTAGTACTGGCCCCCCGTGGGAATCGAACCCACAACCCTGGCGTTGCACACACCATGCTGGCGTTGCAAACACCATACTCTACCAACTGAGCCACAGGGATGGCTAATTCCTTTAAGGACCCCGGAAAGGGTGGGACCTAATTCAATTTCCAACGTAACATGCTCCGGCGCCATCTTCAGGTTGACCAACTAATAATTACTAACCATCTTATCATGCCAAATACACTGAAAAGGCACAGTTACATGCTATAATACTCAAAATGGTATGCATATAATACACAGTGTAAAAGCTCCCTTCTAACCGAAATGCACGTTTCAAACACACTGCAGTAATAACCAAACAAAACCACGTGCACTTGTTTACTAAAGGAATGATGCGTCACACCTAGAATGAGAACAGCTCGAGAGGCAACCTTTCGTACAAATCCACCATGTGACTTATTTACCGACCTATGTCTGTCCCTGTTTTGCTTCTCTTATACCATGTCGGAGGGTATATCCATGGTCTGTGGACGGTTCTGGTCAGTGGACGGTTCTGAAAATAAATGCATTGTTTGCATCACCGAGCGGTGGCCTGGAAAGAATTTAATCCAATTGTTAGATACTAACACTCCCCTTAAAAACCTCTTAGGGTGCATGAACCACTAGCGGGACACCTACGACAACATCCGGTGAAATTGCATAGCGTGAAATTCAAAATACAAACATTTTAATATTAAAACACTCATGAAAATACAAGTGTCTTACATCATTTAAAAGCTTAACTTCCTGTTAATCCAACTGCGTTGTCAGATTTCAAAAAGGCTTTACGGCGAAAGAATACCATGCGATTTATCTGAGGACAGCGCCCCACATCAAAATACTTTTTCAACCAGCACAGGCGTCACAAAAATCACAATAGCGATTAAATAAATCACTTACCCTTGAAGATCTTCCTCTGTTTGAAATCCCAAGGGGCCCAGCTACACAATGAATGGTCGTTTTGTTTGATAATGTCTTTCTTTACATCCAAAAATGTCAGTTTAGTTGGCACCAATGATCTCAGTAATCCACTCATTCAACATGCATACAAACAAATCCAAAAATGTACCGGTAAAGTACGTCCAAACAAGTCAAACGATGTTTCTAATTAATCCTCAGATACTCTAATATCTAAATAAACTATAATATTTAAGACGGAGAATAGTATGTTCAATAGGGAAGATAAATAACGAAGAGCGCGCACCTCATTCAAGACTACTTTTCTAATGAGAGACACTTTGGAAAAACTACAACTATTTGTTCATTTAAAAAAAAAAACAGCCTGAAACCCTGTCTAAAGACTTGACATCTAGTTGAAGCCATAGGAACTGCAATCTGGGTCCTATCCATTTGTATATCCCATAGGCTAGCATTGAAATGGCCTGTGACCTCAAAGAAAAATTCTGGATGGGTTTTCGCCTGCCATATCAGTTCTGTTATACTCAGACATTATTTTAACAGTTTTAGAAACTTTAGAGTGTTTTCTATCCAATTCTACCAATTATATGCATATTCTAGCTTCTGGGCCTGAGTAACAGGCAGTTTACTTTGGGCACGTCAGTCATTCGAACACTGCCCTGTATGCCGAAGAAGTTAAAATCAAAACGAAACATGGATGTCAATGTTTGCGCCCCACGCTCCATTCTACTTCCTGTCTGCGGCAGCTTGTAAATAAGTTGCACGACAGGTTATACTGCTAGACCGAGATACAACATCTCGGTCTAGAAGCTGGGCTAAATAATATTCAAGATATAGCACAATGAATTGTACGTTTAGTTAAGGACTTAGTACTGAACAAATCAGATTATCTGACTGACAGTTTTTATATCAAGTTTTAGATAGAAAATAAAGAAAGGATACCTGTCGGAGAAGTGTTCGTTTTTTGAGGAGTGGTACGACTGGCAGTCGAAGTTGGAGAGAAAGCAGCCAGTGGTCAGACATAGGAGGGAGGAGGGGTTGGGTTCGAGTCGAGTGGGCAGGTTGTTGGACAATCGGACGTCACTAGACGCAGGATTTCGTCTGGAGGAAGAGGAGAGAACCAGTAACAGGATGAGGAAAAGGTAGAGGCAGAATCAGGAGGTAGAAAGATTCAAAAACAGAAGGGAGAGATGATAGGTTTTACATCGTCCAGATATTATTCATTAGTGCAGATTAAGAAGACAGGGAGAGTGTCATTTGGACTATTGCGATGTTCCCCGTTTGTTTGTCACTCACCGTTTACTGATTGACATGGTTGAAGTTTCACTCGCTGCAGTGATAGTAGGGATTCCAGAGGAATGGCGCTTTAAAAAAACAAGGGCAACATACTGCTTGTAATTGAGACATAATATTATGCTATTTAAAAAAATATATAAATTGTGCAATGTAAACACGTAAAATATCTGGTTCTCTTGCCTTCTGATGTTATTTTTGAAAGCTCGGCACACATTTATGTTGTTGCTGGGAGGAAGTTGTTTGACAGAGGCCCATGGCCTCCTGGTATGGAACAACAAAAACAAAGGATAAACTACCTATCATGAATGTAGTAATTCAGCAAGAAATCAATTCATTTACACACATACATTGATATACAATGGGTACAGTTATTGCTAAAATAACCTCACCGCAACAGGGTTTCCTATGATCTACTTATAGATCAGTCTGAAACCAGCCTCTCAAATGGTAGACCCAGGTACAATCTGATCACTCATGATGACCAGAAGATGAATTAATGCAGTTCACCTTTTTCCCACATTTTACAGATGATATAGCACTTTTCATATGCTACTCTGTATAAGAGATAGCTATTTAAATCAACTGAATTACAAAGACAAATAATAAAATACAAAGCTTAGCTAGCTAGCTAAATAAAGAGATTTGGAAAAGCGGTCTTACCTCACAGTAGTGTTTGCATCCATCATTTGCAGTATCCATGCTTGCTTGCAGCATGCTCATGCTAGCTAAATCAAGTTTTGCATGCAAGTAAACATCAATGACCATGCATGGATCATGTTTTGTACTTTATCCAATAATAATCTGAGATTTAAAGCTAAAAAATATCGTAAATAGTATAAATAACCTATAACAATGATCACATTTTACCCTGAATTTTGACTGCATGCGCCTCAGAACATAACAACCAGCATAGCAACGAATGCTATCAATTTTTTTTTTCTTTCATTACGTAGACTGGGCAGATTTTGGCATGTTCTAGCAATATCCGTAGCAACAGACACTAATAGGACAGATAGAACAATGAGACTGATATTTCACTGGATGTATAAATGTAAAGCATCCGCTTGGCGTTTCCACTCACTACCAAATATGGCAGTGAGAGGAAGCCAAGTGGCCAGCAGTGGGAGAAGATGGAACAATATGGATTTTGGACAACATTCTGCTCATTTTCTCATCGATTAAACATTTGATCTCAATACTGTCCCAAAACTACAATCTGTTACGAACAGAGTGGACTACATTTTGTAGACCTTACCCTTTGCCCAACATTTTTAATAATGGCATTGTTTAGGAGTGCAAAAGCAAATTTAGTTATTACACACATGCACTTCAGAGTAGGCGTTCCGTAACAGAAATATGCAAATGTTTGCTAGAACGCGCCAATAGGATCTCGCTAGCTTGTGCTTGGCTCTGCCCACCTTCTTGCTTGTTCTGCCCACTATGACTAATTTGTTCACATTTGAAAACGACGGGCTATAGTCCATATTGATTTCTTTATAAAAAAATAAACTGCTAATAGCTTCTCGAATCCCATTGTGTGTGTGTGGGGGGGGGGCTTTTTGGCTGTGGGACACTATTTAGCATGACAGCCTCCTGAAGGGGGGGGAGGCGTTGTGCCTGCATGACTGTGTTGCTGTGTGTGGACCATGTTATTCCTTAGTGATGTAGACACCGAGGAACTTGAAGCTCTTGACCCTCTCCGCTACAGCCCTGTCAATGTGGATGGGGGCGTGCTCGGCCCTCCGTTTCCTGTAGTCCACAATCAGCTCTGTTGTCTGCCCCTTAATAAAATTAATGTCTATATGGTGGAGACCTGGTCAACCTATGACGACCACACACACACACACACACACACACACACACACAAGGAAAATCTTAGGCTATGCTAAACTGAGGAGTGCTCAACTGACCCTCTCCACCCCTTGCCTACATTAGGGTGACAGTGACAGCATGGTCAAGGATGTCCCAATCCCAGACTAGTCAATCGGTCAGCAGGACTAATCTCAATAGCCAATAGGTAGACACCTGCTGTACACACTTACTGGTAGGCCTAATCCTCTTACTGACACACACAAGTCCCTGGACTTGAGGTAGTTACTTACAGACAATTCCTGGCCCTGTTGCATGTTAATGATGCTTCCAAATGAAAAACATAGATAATTCTAACTTCCTTTTTTCTCTGGGGTGAGAGAGCATCCATGGTTTCTGGAGGATGAGAAAATATGATAGAGTTAATGCTTGTCTGACGACATTGTCTGAAACTGCCATCCTAGAAGTCGTTGTGCTGACGTAAAAACGAGGGTCATTGTACGCAACAAATTCATCAGCGATTGGATTTTCTCAAACCAAGCAGAGTATCAAAGTAGATAACGTCATCATATTGGCCGGGTCTGGTCCAACCCATCAGTTTCTGGGACCAATTAGAATGTTCAGAATGTGTTTGCATTCTAGAAGACATCAGGATGGGAAGTAAATCCACTCACCGTGGAGAAGAAATGCTAGTGCGGGGCGGCAGGTAGACTAGTGGTTTGAGCATTGGACTAGTTAACCAAAAGGTTGCAAGATTGAATCCCCGAGCTGACAAGGTAAAAATCTGTCGTTCTGCCCCTGAACAAGGCAGTTAAACCCACTGTTCCTAGGCCATCATTGAAAATAAGAATTTGTTCTTAACTGACTTGCCTTGTTAAATAAATAAAATAGTGGGCGTGGCGTTTGGCCGGAGCAATGTGGATGGGTAGTCAGGCTAGATTAATGCTGTCTTCGGGTAGACAAAAAAAAGGAATCATAAATCCAGCGCTGGATTGAACTCATCCAAAGACAGACAGACCTGCTTTTGGCAAACGTGTCATCATCATCACCTCCCGAGAGAGAGAGAGGATTCTCCATTAGCGCTATAAATAGATCTAATAGAACTGAGTAATATGTTGCATCCCATGTAATTCAGAGTAGGGGATAGAACAGAAGCTATTTAAATGGCTCTTCATTTTACTTTAACAAGTCCCAGGCATCTTAGAGGAGGACGCCTGGTTTAATAATCCACTGTGTGTGTTCGTTTGTGTGTGTGTGGTTTTGTGCGAATGCGTGCTTGTACATGTCTCTGTGAATGTGTGCATTATATGGCGGAAGAGTCTAATTCATGCAACTCTTTTGTGTGTGTGGATGAGTCTAATTCATGCAGCTGTAATGTGTGTGTGTGTGTGTGTGTGTGTGTCAGAGAGCAAGAGAGATGTACACAAACAACATGTGTGTGGTTAAAATTGGCAAAAAACACATTTCTTTCCACAGGGCCGTGGGGTGAGACAGGGATGCTGCTTAACCTGTCTGGGCTAGGGGGCAGTATTTTCACGGCCGGATGAAAAACGTACCCAATTTAAACAGGTTACTACTCTGGCCCAGAAACTAGAATATGCATATAATTATTTGGATAGAAAACACCCTAAAGTTTCTAAAACTGTTTGAATGGTGTCTGTGAGTATAACAGAACTCATATGGCAGGCAAAAACCTGAGAAGATTCTGAACAGGAAGTGGCCTGTCTGACAAGTTCTTGTTCATCTTGGCTCTTTTTATTGAAGACTGAGGATCTTTGCTGTAACGTGACACTTCCTACGGCTCCCATAGGCTCTCAGAACCCGGGAAAAAGCTGAATGATATCGAGGCAGCCCCTGGCTGAAACACATTATCGCCTTTGGCAAGTGGCCGATCAGAGGACAATGGGCTTAGGTGCGTGCAGGAGTCGACCCCGTGATTTATTTTCTTTCGTCTTTTTACCTAAACGCAGATTCCCGGTCGGAATATTATCGCTTTTTTACGAGAAAAATGGCATAAAAATAGATTTTAAACAGCGGTTGACATGCTTCGAAGTACGGTAATGGAATATTTAGACATTTCTTGTCACGGAATGCGTCGTGCTCGTCACCCTTCTTTACCCTTTCGGATAGTGTCTTGAACGCACGAACAAAACGCCGCTGTTTGGATATAACTATGGATTATTTGGGACCAAACCAACATTTGTTAGTAGATTTGGATAGAAAACACTCTGAAGTTTCTCAAACTGTTTGAATGGTGTCTGTGAGTATAACAGAACTCATATGGCAGGCAAAAACCTGAGAAAAATCCAAGCAGGAAGTGAAATGTCTGAGAATTGTAGTTCTTTTGATTCTCTATCGAAGCGCCAGTGTCTGTGGGGTGACGTTGCACTTCCTAAGGCTTCCATTGGCTGTCTAAAGCCTTCAGAAAGTGGTTTGAGCATTTTCCTGTCACTGGGCAGCTAATAGGAGCTCAGTTACTGAGTGGTCTGCCTGGCAAAAAAGGGATTGGATATGCTCGGTCCAGCGAGCGCGCCCCTCCTTTTTCTTCTTGAATGAATATGCTATTGTCCGGTTGGAATATTATCGCAATTTTACATTAAAAATACCATAAAGATTGATTTTAAACAGCGTTTGACATGCTTCTAAGTAGGTAATGGAACATTTTGACTTTGTCTCTCGTTCCGCACTCGCGCGTTACCCTTTGGATAGTGCTCTGAACACACAAACAAAACGGAGGTATTTGAACATAAATATGGATTATTTGGAACAAAAACAACATTTCTTGTAGAAGTAGCAGTCCTGGGAGTGCATTCTGACAAAGATCAGCAAAGGTAATACAATATTTCTAATACTAATTCTGAGTTTAGGTTGCCCCGAACTTGGCGGGTGTCTGAATAGCTCACTGTGATGGCTGAGCTATGTACTCAGAATATTGAAAAATGTGCTTTCTTCGTAAAGCTATTTTAAAATCTGACACAGCGGTTGCATAAAGGAGTAGTCCATCTATAATTCTTAAAATAATTGTTATGTATTTTGTCAACGTTTATGATGAGTATTTTTGTAAATTGATGTGCACATTCACCGGACGTTTTGGTGGGAATACATTTTCTGAATATCACGCGCCAATGTAAAATGCTGTTTCTGTATATAAATATGAACTTTGTTACACAATACATGTATGTTTTGTTCGATAATGTCCTAGGAGTGTCATCTGATGAAGATCGTCAAAGGTTAGTGCTTCATTTCGCTGTGTTTTGGGTTTTATTGGCACATGTCCTTGCTTGGAAAATGGCTGTGTGATTATTTTTGTCTATGTACTCTCCTAACATAATCTAATGTTTTGCTTTCGCTGTAAAGTCTTTTTGAAATCGGACAATGTGGTTAGATTAATGAGAAGTGTATCTTTAAAATGGTGTAAAATAGTTGTATGTTTGAGAAAGCTGAATTATGACATTTTGTTGTTTTTTAATTTTCCGCCCTGATATTTCACTGGCTGTGTCCCACCTAGCCCATAGAAGTTAAGCCCCAACCCAACACACACACACATATACATATCAACAAATTGGCGAGGGCACTAGAACCGTCTACAGCACCCGTCCTCACCCTACTAGAATCTGAAGTCAAATGTCTACTGTTTTCTGGTGCTTCTGTTCCCAACCAAGGAGGGCCTACAGCAGAACCTAGATCTTCTGCACAGATTCTGTCAGACCTGGGCCCTGACAGTAAATTATCAAAATCCAGAAAAGAGACGTTAAATTCTACAACCACCTAAAAGGAAGCGATTCCCAAACCTTCCATAACAAAGTCATCACCTACAGGGAGATGAACCTGGAGAAGAGTGCCTTAAGAAAGCTGGTCATGGGGCTCTGTTCACAAACAGAAACATGCCCCAGGACAGCAACACAATTAGCCACAACCAAATCATGAGAAAACAAAAAGATAATTACTTGACACATTGGAAGGAATTAACAAAACAGAGCAAACTAGAATGCTATTTGGCCCTAAACAGAGAGCACAGTGGCAGAATACCTGACCACTGTGAGTGACCCAAACTTAAGGAAGGTTTTGAGTATGTACAGACTCAGTGAACATAGCCTTTCTTCTCTTGAGAGCCAGGTCTGCCTATGGCAGAGGCTATGTGCACACTGCCCACAAAATGAGGTGGAAACTGAGCTGCATTTCCTAACTTCCTGCCAAATGTATGACCATTTTAGAGACACATATTTCCCTCAGATTACACAGACCCACAAATAATTCAAAAATAAATTCAATTTTGATAAACTCCTATTTCTATTGGGTGAAATACCACAGTGTGCCATCACAGCAGCAAGATTTGTGACCTGTTGCCACAAGAAAAGTGCAACCAGTGAAGAACAAAACATTGTAAATACAACCCATATTTGTTTATTTTCCCTTTTTTACATTAACTACTTGCACATCGTTACAACACTGTATATAGACATATGACATTTGAAAAACTTGTGTGAGTGTAATATTTACTTTTTATTGTTTATTTCACTTTTGTTTATCAATTTCACTTGCTTTGGCAATGTAAACATATGTTTCCCATGGACAATAAAGCCCCTGGAATTGAGAGAGAGATTGAGAGAAAGAGATGCATGCTTATAGATGGGTTGGTTGTTTAGCAAGAAAACCGACATGTGCTCAACAATGGGGAAAAACAGACAGGGTTGGCGTAGGATTGTTGACAACATGTAAACTACGCTATATTTAGTCTCCAATGTTTATTGAAAACAAAAATAAATCTGCACAATGAGCACTGCTTGTCTCTCAAATACATAATTACAGTTGTTGGTTAGCTACCTAGTGAATTTTGGCCATATTAGCATAAACTTGACATCAGTGAAAAAACCTCAAAACAGCCACCTATGATTCCCCACATGGCAGCTTCTTGTCATTGTTGCTAGCTATCTGGCCACCCAGAATCACAACACATGGAATTCTGACCCATTGAAGCGCATGCGTTGTTTTTGTGACATTGTCAGCTAACCCGTCTATAGGCAGGTACGGCATGAGTTATTAACACAACACATCAGAGTTGCCAAACCAGCCGGATCAAGGGTAGTTCTGGAATAACCATTAGACCTTCTTAAAGGTGTAATGTAGGAGAGCCATGTCACATGCAGGAACCAGGAAGCAATACTCATCATTTTAGAAACAAGTTAAAAAAAAGAATGTGTGATGATCAAGGAAACTAGCTGTGTATTTATTATGCACAGTGGTCTGCATCAACACAGACACCATGTCCCAATGTAAAGTACTGGCTACAGTCCAAGCTTTTAGAGATGATCCAGCCACCCCACAAACAGAACAGACTCTGCTTTTAAAGTCAAGCTCTTTCTGGTCCTTGTGAAATAGCAATGACTTATTACTCTGTCACAACAACCACCACTCACCTCATCAACTCTCCTCCAGCTAAAATGGGATGAGGTGATGGGCTGGCAGTGCAATGACAATTTATGGAGGGTCATACTAGCATTAATCAGTCTTCATTTCATTGCAATGGTTGGTTCTACTCTGTAGTAGGACCACGAGTTTTTCCTTGGCCCTAACAATAGAACACAGACAGTGGCGTAGGAAGCACACCGCAAACCGGGGGGACCCCCAAGCTTTATGGGCCCCCCTAGATAGCATATGAACACATCATAAGCCATAGCAAAATGTTTAGAATTATAGAAAATTTGCTTTAAAACTGCAACATTTTCTTTCAACCTCATGGCAAAATGTGTATAGCATGAGAATAGCTATTAAAAAAGCACATTTTTAATCTGCCCCATGGCAAAATCTGTTTAATTGCAGGAAATTAGCTTTAAAAACAGCAACATTTTCTCTCAACCCCATGGCAAAAAAAACTTTTTTTTACAATTCCTAAAACAAACAAATATCTTTTTTGGGGGGCTTGCTCGGATCTTGCCTGCTGGCATTGCAAAACTGTGCTACGCCAATGAACACAGCTCTGCATTGCAAGCCTGAACACAAACCAAAAACACACCCATACAACCAATTTCATCAGCCTCTCTCTGACCTAACTAATATTGATTAATGGAATAGTCAAAATAATTACCTCATGGTCCCGC
Source organism: Salmo trutta (assembly GCF_901001165.1). NCBI lineage: Eukaryota > Metazoa > Chordata > Actinopteri > Salmoniformes > Salmonidae > Salmo > Salmo trutta. Next base: position 31,960,361 of record NC_042972.1, on the reverse strand, counting down.
TTTCATTAGACTAGTATCAATGAGAAAATGAAATAGGCCCATTTCATCAACGATAAAGGCTTAAGGACATTATATTTTTGCATGTTAGTAATAAAATACATTCAATGCATGCTACGCTTCCTCTTTGTTCATTATGCAATGTACACTATGCTATTTAGGAAGCCAAGGCATTCTTATCTGAATGGGGATAAAAAGGCTGAGCCCTATGACACACACACACACACACACACACACACACACACACACACACACACACACACACACACACAAACACGGATTCATGAACATGAATGAACACACACGTAGACAAATCTCTCCCTGGAGCCTTTAATGGGATTCTGAGTGTGGGTTGAACTTTCACACAGATAGAGAGGCAGAGAATGAGGATAAGGGAGAAAAAAGTAAGGAAGAAAGTGAAAGGGAGAGAAAAAAAGGATAGAAAGGGAGATTACAAGCATTTATAGACCTAGAGGCTCTGTTGTTGGCAGAGCAGCAGCCCAGAGAGATGAATATGCCCTGTGGCATATGTCACAGTGAACACATTACTGGCCTGATCCTACCAATTCAGTCCTCTCCTTACCACAGCACAGACCTCCAAAACACCGCCTTCTGTATATAACTAACATAGAAACAGGTGGACCCCTAAATCTTTTAACATACACACTGATATTACCCCCTCATCCCAGAGTGTTCTTGAGGTTAACAGCCTCTCTGTCACTCTGACCTCAGTAGCTAGCCTATTGAGTGTCTAGCCTCGGGCTAGCGCACTAGCCCGAGGCTAGTTAGCACTTTTCAGAGAGGGCTAGTAGAAAATGTGCCAAACTAGCCCGATGCAGGTGAAACTTTGTCTTTTCGATTATTGCATAGCAGATTTTGGACCAGGGCAAGTAATGTTGGTATACTAGCCCGGCTGGCCAGAGCCCAAAATCCTTAAATTCCATCACTGGTCTGAAACATTATTCAGATGACTCTGAGACGGTGCAAATATTTTGGTGGCCCACAATGTCTAAAAACGATGTCAATGTTTAAATGACTAATAGGGAATTGGCAAATGTTGCAACTAGGCTACCTCCCTCTGTGTGGTCCGATTGATGCTTGCAGTCACTAATCAGCTTTTTATTGCGTCTGGTCTTCTCTGTAGCGTTTTGTGATCCCATGCACCACTGTCAAATAAGAATAAAATTAGACTCAGTGGATCGACATGGGCCATAAGTAGAGCCAAGAGTTTTTTCTGCCCATATGACCTGGGCCCTGGAGTTTTCCCTGGGGGGCGCAGGATGTTTTGGAACATTCAGATATGTAATGTAGAACAAACATGCCTCTCCAACATATTCATGGCATTTCTATCTGCAACGCTCGACAACGTTTGGCAACTGAACGTGGACCATGTCAGGTGACATGATCAGGTCACGTGGTCCAGCCTGACTTGGATCAATTCTGAAGAAAAGTAGCAACTGTCATCTAAATTGTAAAAGCTTTTAAAACAATTCTAATAAATGCAACAGTTGGACAATAGGAAAAAAAAGAAAAAGATACGCCCCCAAAAAATAACTTCATTTTTTTTTCTTAGAATGCACTCATACATACATTTTCTTATTGTATCAAGTATTGAAAAAATATTTTGTGCAAAAAAAGGATAATATGAGCCTCATTTGCATAAATACTGCATGTGTGTTTGCATAGAATAAATGAATGTAAAGGGGTGGAATAGGGCTGCAACCACCAAGCACATGCTCTGTCTAATGTACCTTCGCTGTCTAGACTGCCTCATTAATTACTGTTGGTGTTACATTCTCTTGCAGAATTCAACAAGTGTCAATAGCAGGATAGCATCAGATTAAAAATCAACACGCTTTGCTCTAGATTTGAGCTCCCGAGTGGCGCAACGGTCTTAGGCACTGCATCTCAGTGCTAGAGGCGTCACGACAGACCCTGGTTCGATTCCAGGCTGTATCACAACCGAGCACGATTGGGAGTCCCATAGGGTGGCGCACAATTGGCCCAGCGTCGTCCAAGTTTGGCTGGGGTAGGCTGTCATTGTAAATAAGAATTTGTTCTTAACTGACTTCCCTAGTTAAATAAAGGTGAAAAAAATAATAATAATTACACCTATCTAAACATACTTTACAATGTTTGTGAGATAACATAATATCACTATAATCCAAGTGTTCATATTCAAAGTTGCCTGCATTTCAACTGTATTAAATTATTACTTTTTTTCAATTCCACAAAAAATCTTATCTTTCTATTGATGTAATTATCAAGATTGTGCTTTAAATCCCAGAAGAAGCTTTAGAGTTCTTATAGATTCAATAAAAATACTATTCCATTGAGCTCATTTCATCCATTGCGGAGTGTGTTTGACAGGTCATTACAAACATTTCCGCGGTCGTAACATTAACAGGGAAAAACGACAGGCACAAACAAGAGTATGAAAAAGTCGCCTGAGTAAAATGGAAGCAATCAATCCAGCGAGATTTAAGTGCCAAGTGAATTTTGCACCCCTCAAACACAGGAAATAGATGGCTGAGAAAGAGGGTGGTGATGATGTTACTGCTGCTGATGTCATCATTGGAAGCCTTCAGTCTCCATATCCCAGAACAGGTGTCTTGCATAATAGTACAATGTCGTAATGACTGAGTCATGGGATAACACATCAGATGTTAAAATATGGATATAGTACTACATGTTATACTGTGTAGCCTGACAACAGCAAAAGAAAATATACCTATTCAACTGCAAACATTGTAATGTTTGTTTTTCCATTGGCGGACACTCAGTGAAAAAGCACTGTTTGTGCACTAGTACCCCAGCCTATGTGGCCAGTCTGAATTTGTAATAGAGGCTATATTCAGTGTAAAGTTCATGATGCACCCTTTTATGGGACAAGGCATTGATTGTTCATAAAGAAATCAGCCAAATCTTCTGCTGGCATAGTTTGACACTCCCACATATGCAAGAAACAGACCTAGCACTCTCGTAACAGGAAACAGTGTCAGTAAATTTAACTGAAGGTGTAGCTGTATATGCTGGTAGCCTAGCGGTTAGAGAGTTGGGCCAGTAACTGAAAGGTCGCTGGTTTGAATACCTGAGCCGCCAAGGTAAATTATCTGTTGATGTGCCCTTGAGCAAGACACTTAACCCTAATTTGCTCCAGGGGCACCATACTACTATGTCTGACCCTGCAAAACAAAACATTTCACGGCGCCTATTCATATGTATGTGACAAAACATTTTTTCCACTTATTTTTTTGTATTAACAGAGAAAGAGCAGTTTGTCATGCCAGACAGACTTGAGTTCACCAAGTCTTTTAGAATCCCATAGAACAGCAGATATGTGCAGCACTGAAATGCTTGCATCTGACATACAGGAGAACCATGGTTTACAGTGACGCATGCTTCAATCAATATAATAACAATCACAGCATTCTATGAAAAGGATTGGGATTTAAAATACAAGCAACCACATGTAAATCCAATTTTAAACAATTTAACAAGACGTTTCCAAGGGCAACCCCCCTACATAAATATTACATTGTCAACAGGCAGCTTGTTTATAGCTGACCACTACTATGGTAAACATGCCCCACTTCTCCAGTCCTGCAAAAGAGATGCCCAAACGAAGCGACAGTCCCGTTCAGGGCAATGACTGAGCGACAACAATCCGTGATAGGCTATTTATGGCTCAAATAAGAAATGTACTACATTTACTAACAAATAACACCTAACATACCATTATCATTGAACAACATAAATGCATTTTTATCAAATAGCCTATCAGTTGGCATCGTCACTATTCTGCTGATAAAAATGCAACATGTAGGCTACCCTAAAGATGTATAATGGACAATTAACGTTCCACTAGCTAAACCACATTGCGATGCTAGCAGAGGCAACAACAGGCTTTGTGAACGCTAAATTAGTATATTAATGACAAATATTCTCCCCTTGCTTTCTAAAAATAATTGTCTACATCGCTTTATAATGATTTAAGCAGGCAATAAGGCTCTGTTGTTGGAAAACTAGTCTACAGACGAGCTTGTTTACTTCCTCCGCTAGTTAGCAAACGCAACGTAATAGGGCTGCTGCACACATCGCTGAAACTCCCTCATCGCATCCAGCATGAAATGACAAGTGCTAAGACTCCACCGGCATTGTGCCCTACCTGCCATGTCTCGCGTGGCTCGTGGACGGCATGAAACTCTCATTGTCCAGGTTTGAAGGGGAGCAGTTGCTTGTTGCCAGCGTGGTTTCGTTTAATGTGAGTCTCTCCGCGGCGTTCAATGACACTGAACGTAGAGGGTGGAGAGGATTTCAGAGCGCGCAAACGCAGCAGCAGATGCGCTACAACCGTTGCGTTTTAAGCACAGGCACGGAGATAGGGTTTGTGAGCCACTAGGTTGTTTTACTCTACTATAAATGAATTATCTTTTAAAATACAAATGTCCCTGTTTGTTTAACTAAGCCTATGTGGCAATGAGATCAGGGGTCCCAATAGGAGTTGAGTGGCGATGAGATCAGCAAGATTGAGATAATTCATATCTCTCTCTCTCTTTCACTCACTCACACACACACAATTCAAGGGAAGTTTTTGTCAGAGTTCAATGGAGGATTTTACAGTTTTTATTTTAGAAAGGGCTTGATTGAGCATTGTATTCTTCACTAAAGCAATTTTTTCAATTATGCATCATTATTTAACAGTGAATTAATTCAAAGTGAAAGACAAAAGTGAAGACTTCAAAAAACAACATGCTTGTGAAACCACATGCTTGTGAAAGCAGGGGGGTATTTCTCCTCTCAACCTGTTATCTCTACAGCCACTGCCCGCTGTAAGAATCCATCTCTGACTGGCTTGTGGTGTCATCTGCGGAGGAGAAGACAGACATGATGAGCTGCAGAACAGGCCTGACTTGAGATGACCCCAGAGTAAGCTGACATCACAGACTGTGATGAGATGAGATGGAGAGAGAGATACAGTAGGTCCACCTTTATGATGCTGGAGGTATTGGCGTTTCTGGAATATCTCCCTCAGTGCACTCAGGACCAGGTCAGACTCTACCGCAGAGGGTGAGCCCACCTATCATACGTGCACACACACACACACCATTGTATCAACCTCATATCGCCATACATTGGACATAGTCTACGACTTTGATTGGCATGCCCCAGTCATGTTCTCTCACCGGTCTGAAGCTCATGGTCTTTCTGATCCTCTCAGCGTGTGCCCCTGCAGGAGGAGGGGGGGCGGGCATAGAAGGAGGTTGGGGGACCCAGGGGGGGAGAGGGCTCTTGGAGACATCTCGAGAGCTGACACTCCGTGTGAGGGGGGATGGGAGAGGAGGCAGAGGCCCCTTCCTCAGGGCCAGGGAGGTGGAGGTCCCTGTAGATCTGTTGGGTAAGGTCTTAGAGGCTGGACCTGTGAGAGACACCAAAACAATTCTGTCCTGTGTTCTTCAGTCCTGGCCCTGGAGACACACAGGGTGGGTGAACAGGCTTTTGTTCTAGCTTAGCAATAACACACCTGATTCAACTAATAATCAAGGCAATGCAAAAGAAGATCCCTCTTAGCCAGCAGGGGGCCTACCTCTGTTGTTCATGTCCCTGCTGTCAGCCACCACGCCCCCCAGACTGTAGATGAGGCTGAAGATGACTTTAGACGTGTGTCTGTCCGTCATATCCTTCTCGTTTTGCCTCTCCATCCTGACCAGCTTCCTCAGAGCAGGGTCCAGCTCTCTAGTCTGCACACAGGTGAGGATGATGATGCATGTGACATTACAATAGCATTGATGACTGTGATATAACAGATATAAATGTGCAATTAGAATTTTATGAATTATTCTATGATGATCATAATACGCTGTCGGATCAAAACCTTGTATTAAAAGCAATTACTCTCATCAATGTACTCTGTACATATCATGACTCTAGGACCAATAAAATGTATTCAAAATACCTTCTGAATTTCATTATTGTTATTGGAGATAAGAGGTTTTCATCCGACAGCTACATAATAATGGTTATGTTGTGGATGTGTTAAAACAACAGTGGTGTCAGTGTTGTGCTCACACTGAGGCCTTGCTCTGGGTCCACTCTCACCTGGGACTCCTGTCTGTGGAGAACAGAGAAGATTAAATCAGCCATTTGTCTTTTACTCCATTCTAATGCAGCATCATAAAATATCTCTAATAGTGAATTGTCTGAGTCTGTCTGAGCTCCAGTGTGCATATGTACTATATTTCTCACTCTGACACATATGGAGATGGAGTGCTGATCTCAGATCGGCTCTGTTCCTGTTCACAGATACAGCCTGAGGAGGAATCCACACTGTCAGTATGGTTCATCTGCCCACTAGCTCTGTCTGAGAGAGGGGGAGAGAGAGAAAGATGGGGGTTCAGCAAAAGAGAGCAAAATATAAAATGTTATGGGAGAAATAGAGTGAAAGAAGGAGACAGAGAGATGGGGGAAGAGGAGACAAGGAAGAGGAAGAAAGAGAAGAGGACTGGCTTGCCTGAAGCTGAGAGAGCTTATTATAATGTAAATGTAATCTGACGTGTGTGTGTTTCTCTCCAAACCTGGGGCTTGTTGGATCTGTCTCTCCACGGCTGCACAGAACCTCTCTGCCTCTGCCTCATCTGCAAAGTTCAGGCCCGCCTGGCAGTCCTAAACAAACACACACAGTCAGTGTGGGAGGTCATCAAGGACCAGAACAATAACCTTTTCAGAGCTATGCTATTAGCCAAAGCCTTTTTAGAGCCAGTGCTATTATGAGCATGTTACAGAACCAACCAACCAATGAACTCACATAACCCTGTAGGCCTAACCCTAACCCTAGCTCCACACCCTGGCTCAACCCTAACCCTAGCATTAACCTAACCCCAACCCTAGCATAACCCTAACCCTAGTCTCAACCCTAACCCTATCACTAACTTAATATCCACTCACCGGCTCAACCCTAGTCTCAGCCCTAACCCTAGCTTCATGTTCACACCACGCTCAATCCTAACCCTAAACATTAACCTAACCCCAAACCTAGCATAACCCTAACCCTAGCATAACCCTAACCCTCAACCCTAACCCTATCACTAGCTTAATATCCACATACCGACTCAACCCTAGCTTCATGTCGACCCCAGGCTCAACCCTAACCCTAAACATTACCCTAACCCTAGCTTCATGTCCACATCCTGTTTCAACTCTAATCTTCAGCCACCACAACCCTAACCCATTTAATAGCAGAATGGTTAATATGCCCTTAAAAGCTGTTCCATGAGCAGTTTTGTTGCTTTGGTCATCAGGGTTGAAACAGAATTATAGAGTTATCTTTGATAAGAGGATAACAACTCTTTAGATGTGATTTCTGGGCATGTCACTTACATTTGCAGGGAAGGTGTGGAAGTAGGGGTGGGGTGCAGAGTATCTAAAAGGAACATACAGCTCCTGTTCCCACAGCAACTTAGATCTCTGGTTTAAAGGAGAAATGGAGTAGATTAGATAATTAAGTGTACATAATGTTGATTGGAGGTACACAAGACACACTCCCCACCTCTCATCATGAGATGCCGGGCTGTTACCAAGAACCACATACCGGATTTTTAACAGGGTCGTTAGCAAATTAGTTTTCATAGTATTTTCTGCGGCTACCTAGCTCAAATTCTAGATGTCAGATTAAAACGAGACTATAGCATCTATAAAGTGACCATTAGACTTTCATTTTTATGTATTGACTAAATTTGTAGGTGCAAAAGTTTTTATTAAATTGATAATTTATCTCACAAATACATTTCCATCCATTAAGAAACAACAATGTGCTAACTTTTTGTAGCATTACTGACATTGCTAACACATTTTTTAGCCAAAGCTCAAAGTTTTAACACCGTGTTGGTTGCTTGGCAACAACACAGCTGCTTGCATCAGGCTGCCAGTCATAATAATTATATATGCAAACACATCTAGGCTATTGTAGATAGCTAGCTATATGGTGGTATTCAAGCTGAGGTTAATCAATAAATATAAGCAGATATTTTAGCTAGCTACGTAGCTATCTTGCTAACGTTACCTAGCTAGCTTGTACAAAGTCCAGCAGCTAGCCTCTGTAGCTAGCTAACACCAGTTAGCTGAAAGCTAGCTAAACGAACAGGCAAATAAAGGAAGCTTGCCAATGAATGTTGTTTTATTTTGATTAGCTAGGTAGCTATACCAGTCAGATCAGAACATTGGCATGGTCACTAACCAACAAGTGAGGAAAGCTACTTAGCTATATTTTTTTTCAAGTAAGGTTTTCATATAAGGGTGAAGTTATATCATGTGCAAACTGCTTAGCTAGACACTTGTGTGTAATTGGAGAACAACAAATATGCACAAATAAGCTAGCAAACATCCTTGGCTGCTATGATAACGTATGACTGTAACGTTAGCTAACATGTATAGCCAGTTCATGCGCCACAATATCATACTTTCTTACACAAAACATAGCTAGGTAAGGTTAGTTACGTTCAGTTTAAAACCACCAAACTTTGAGAAACTGCCTCGCTAATCACATTAATTTGCATTGCACAGACCAAGCTACAGTAAGAATCTTAAGGAGCGTACCCTTTTTTTCAATTTTCGCTTAAAATGACATACCCAAATCTAACTGCCTGTAGCTCAGGACCTGAAGCAAGGATATGCATATTCTTGATACAATTTGAAAGGGAACACTTTGAAGTTTGTGGAAATGTGAATTAATGTAGGAGAATATAACACATTAGATCTGGTAAAAGATAATACAAAGAAAAATCAGTCATTTTCTGTTATAATTTTTTTTCATAATCTTTGAAATGCAAGAGAAAGGCAATACTTTCAGAATGGAGTCTAGGTGTATTTAGATTTTTGCCACGAGATGGCAGCAGTGTGTGTGCAACGTTTCAGACTGATCCAGTGAAGAATTACATTACTGCACAATATTTTGTATCTAGTCTGCCAGGAGATTGCCCAAATGTGCCGAATTGGTCAATTGATACATTTTGAAGTGCATAACTATAGAGAACATACAAAAATGCTACGGTAATAAAAAATGTAAGTTTACACACTCCCAGGAATGTCATACATGATGGATAATTAGCTTATACACTAACTTTCACACATCTAGATGGCCGGGCAGGGTGCAGAAATACCGCATGGCCATCTAGATGTGTGTCTTAGTCTAGTCTTCTTCTTCTCTGTTGAGTTTCAGAGGGTCTTACCATTTCGTAACATTCAGCTCATGCTGTCGGTCACGCTGGTCTGTATTTAAATTGCAACCATTTCAACGTGTAGCCACCGCTTTCTGTTCTGTTAGTTTTAAACCATTTTACATGCCAGTAGCAACCCGGCAATGTACTGGTCTCAATGGTTGATTATTCAGGGTACAGCTACAATCACGTTACACACCGGCAGCAACCCAGCATGTTTTGGTCTAATAGTTTTAAACCATTTTACACGCCAGTAGCAACCTGGCAATGTACTGGTCTAATGTACATTTTGTTAGCAGTCCTTTTATGCACTCTGTAAAAAAGAGGCGATCCATCCTGTTGGCATAATGTCTGTGCTCATGTCGGCATGGTTACTGACTGGGTAAAACTTTCTATGACAACAATTATCTCATTTAGAAGGCTAAAAACATCTTGCTGTCTTTCCACAACTAGTTTCATATTTAATCATATACGTTTTACAACATTTAAATGTAAACCTAATCCCTTGAATGCGTACACCTCCAGAGATGCAGTTATTTAGTTATACCATCCTTAATGATATCATTAAACAACAACTGATTTGACATGATTATTGTTTGGAGCCCCAATTTCCCAAATGATTTATGTTAGAAATATTGTTTCAACGTCCAATCTTTTGATGTTCAATTATTGCAAAGTCTCTCTCTGTTGTAACACTCAGACATTCCAGTCTCAATCCTGTAAAGGCAAGAGAGAGAGAACGTTTACGACCGGTCATTAAGTCACACAACCGGCCCAACTTCCCTCCCTGGTGGGAGAGAGAGGGGGGGCTCTCTTTGATCCTCACCCATGAGGGAAAGTCATAACAGGGGATACCTAGTCAGTTGTACAACTGAACACATTCAACCTAATGTGTCTCCTGCATTTAACCCAAACCCTCTGAATCAGAGAAGTGCGGGGGGCTGCCTTAATCGACATTAGCATCATTGGCACCCGGTTGTCGTTGGGGATTAACTACCTTGCTCAAGGGCAGAACGACAGATTTTTTCACCTTGCCGACTCGGGGATTCAAACCAGCAACCTTTTGGTTACTGGCCCAACGCTCTTAACTGCTAGGCTACCTGGGTGACATGTCTGGTGGGTATGCAGTGGCATGTCTGGTGGGTATGCAGCTTCCAGGAATTGTGGACAAATCCTTGCGACATGGGGCTGTGCATTATCATGCTGGAACATGAGGTGATGGCGGCGGATGAATGGCACGACAATGGGCCTCAGGATCTCATCGGGGTATCTCTGTGCATTCAAATTACCATTGATAAAATGCAATTGTGTTCGTTGTCCATAGCTTATGCCTGCCCATACCATAACCCCACCGCCACCATGGGGCACTCTGTTCACTACGTTGATATCAGCAAATCGCTTGCCCATATGACACCGTACACTCTGTCTGCCATCTGCCCGGTAAAGTTGAAACCGGGATTCACCTGTGAAGAGCACACTTCTCCAGCGTGCCAGTGGCCATCGAAGGTAAGCATTTCCTCACTGAAGTAGGTTACGATGCCGAACTGCAGTCAGGTCAAGACCCTGGTGAGGACGATGAGCACGCAGATAAGATTCCCTAAGACAGTTTCTGACAGTTTGTGCAGAAATTCTTTGGTTGTGCAAACCCACAGTTTCATCAGCAGTCCGGGTGGCTGGTCTCAGACGATCCCTCAGGTGAAGAAGCCGGATGTGGTGGTCCTGGGCTGGCGTGGTTACACGTGGTCTGCAGTTGTGAGGCCGGTTGGACGTACTATCAAATTCTCTAAAACATTGTTGGAGGCAGCTTATGCTAGGGAAATTAACATAAAATTCTCTGGCAACAGCACTGGTGGACATTCCTGCAGTCAGCATGCCAATTGCACACTCCCTCAAAACTTGAGACATCTGTGGCATTGTGTTGTGTGACAAAACTGCACATTTTAGAGTGGCCTTTTATTGTCCCTAGCACAAGGTGCACCGGTGTAAAAAAACATGGAAATGAAAAACATAAATATTTTAAGTGAGAAGTAGGCATTGTTCTGAAACCCAAAACTAAAGGACATTCACATGAGCACAACAATGTCTATTCCACCCATGCTCTACCAAGGTTTTCCAGCACACAGCTTTGACCTACTACAGTAACTACAGTACCAGTCAAAAGTTTGGACACACCTACTCATTCAAGGGTTTTCTTTATTTGTAAATGTTTTTACATTGTTAAATAATAGTGAAGACATCACAACTATGAAATAACACATATGGAATCATGTACTAACCAAAAAAGTGTTAAACAAATCAAAATATATTTTATATTTGAGATTCTTCAAAGTAGCCACCCTTTGCCTTGATGACAGCTTTGCACACTCTTGGCATTTTCTCAACCACCTTCACCTGGAATGCTTTTTCAACAGTCTTGAAGGAGTTCCCACATATGCTGAGCACTTGTTAGCTGTTTTTCCTTCACTCTGTGGTCCAACTCATCCCACACCATCTCAATTGGGTTGAGGTCAGGTGATTGTGGAGGCCAGGTCATCTGACGCAGCACTCCATGACTCTCCTTCTTGGTCAAATAGCCCTTACACAGCCTGGAGGTGTGTTGGGTCATTGTCCTGTTGAAAAACAAAAGATAGCCCCTCTAAGCGCAAACCAGATGGGATGGTGTATCGCTGTAGAATGCTGTGGTAGCCATGCTGGTTAAGTGTGCCTTAAATTCTAAATAAATCACAGACAGTGTCACCAGCAAAGCAACCTCACACCATTACACCTCCTCCTCCATGCTTCATGGTGAGAACCACACATGCAGAGATCATCCGTTCACCTAATCTGGGTCTCACAAAGACACGGCGTTTGGAACCAAAAATCTTACATTTGGACTCATCAGACCAAAGGACATTTTCACCAGTCTATTGTCCATTGTTTGTGCTTCTTGGCCCAAGCAAGTCTCTTCTTCTTATTGGTGTCCTTTAGTAATGGTTTCTTTGCAGCAATTCGACCATGAAGGCCTGATTCACACAGTCTCTTCTGAACAGTTGATGTTGAGATGTGTCTGTTACTTGAACTGTGTGAAGCATTTATTTGGGCTGAAATGTCTGAGGCTGGTAACTCTAATGAACTTATCCTCTGCAGCAGAGGTAACTCTAGGTCTTCTATTCTTGTTGCGGTCCTCATGAGAGCCAGTTTCATCATAGCACTTGATGGTTTTTGCGACTGCACTTGAAACTTTAAAAGTTATTGACATTTTCTGTATTGACTGACCTTCATGTCTTAAAGTAATGATGGACTGTCGTTTCTTTGTTTATTTGAGCTGTTCTAGCCATAATATAGATTTGGTCTTTTACCAAATAGGGCTATCTTCTCAGGAATCAGCTAACCTGGAGTCGAATCAATGAGACGAGATTGGAGATTTTGGTTAGAGCTGCCCTGCCCCATAAAAACCACTTGCAAAATGTGAGTTTGCTATTCACAAGAAGGATTGCCTGATGTGAACCAAGCCTCGAAAAAATGAGATCTCAGAAGACCTAAGATTAAGAATTGTTGCCTTGGATAATGCTGGAAAGGGTTACAAATGTATCTCTAAAAGAAAGTCCATATTAAGACACATTGTCTATAAATGGAGAAACTTCAGCACTGTTGCTACTCTCCCTAGGAGTGGCCGTCCTGCAAAGAGGACTGCAAAAGCACAGCGCAGAATGCTCAATGAGGTTAAGAAGAATCCTAGAGTGTCAGCTAAAGACTTACAGAAATCTCTGGAAGATGCTAACATCTCTGTTGGCGAGTCTACATTACGTAAAACACTAAACAAGAATGGCGTTCATGGGATGACACCATGGATGAAGCCACTGCTGTTAAAAAAAAACCATTGCTGCACGTCTGAAGTTCGCAAAAGAGCAACTGGATGTTCCACAGCGCTTCTGGCAAAATATTCTGTGGACAGATTAAACTAAAGTTGAGTTGTTTGGAAGGAACACACAACACTATGTGTGGAAAAAAAGGCACAGCACACCAACATCAAAACATCATCACAGGTGGAGGGAGCATCATGGTTTGGGGCTGCTTTGCTGCCTCAGGGTCTGGACATCTTGCTATCATCGACGGATAAATTAATTCCCAAGTTTATCAAGACATTTTGCAGGAGAATGTAAGGCTATCTGTCGCCAATTGAAGCTCAACAGAAGTTAGATGATGCAACAGGACAACAACCCAGAAGACAAGTAAATCAACAACAGAATGGCTTGAACAGAAGAAAATATTCCTTCTGGAGTGGCCCAGTCAGTCCTGACCTCAACCCGATTGAGATGCTGTGGCATGACCTCAAGAGAGCGGTTCACACCAGACATCCCAAGAATATTGTGGAACTGAAACAGTTTTGTAAAGAGGAATGGTTCAAAATTCCTCCTGACTGTTATGCAGGTCTGATCCACAACTACAGAAAACGTTTGGTTGAGGTTAATGCTGTCAAAGAAGGGTCAACTTGTTATTAAATCCAAGGGTTCACATACTTTCCCCACCCTTCACTGTGAATGTTTACACAGTGTCTTCAATAAAGACATGAACAATTATAATTGTCTGTGTGTTATCAGTTCAAGCAGACTGTGTTTGTCTATTGTTGTGACTTAGATGAAGATCAGATCAAATGTTATGGCCAATTTATGCAGAAATCCAGGTAATTCTAAAGGGTTCACATACTTTTTCTTCACACTGTATATATCATGTTGCTGTAATTATTTTTTAGATATAGGCCTATTGTAAATGTGTATTATTGTTGCGTCCCCATCATTATTGCAAAAAGAAATACAAGTACAAACATAACTTTAAGCTACATATTATTTTGACAGAGGTAATGAACTGTCCATTCATCAACACAGCAATTTAGAAAACAGGACCATGTTTGAAACACCAGTGGTTCTGAGCTTAAGTCAATATTACACAGTCAAGCTAACAGTTACAGAAATCAGGAATGCAAAAGGGCTCTATCTACATGAGCTACTATGTCCAACACACCACCACCTGTTATGTTGGGTGCCTACTGACCAAAAAAAGCATGTTATTATGATTATGTATTGCTAAAATAAAGGTTTAAGGAAATACAGGCATGCACCACATTACTACAAGCCAAAACAGCCCAAGCCTAATGCCTTGTAAGTATAAAAGCAAAGCTCGCTTTCATTTCATAAAAATTATCTTTAAAAGGTAGCGCAATGGGATAATGTCATACTGGTGTGTGAAGAATCCAATACTTTACCTTGTACGCGGTACAAATCCCATTATTGTGGAAGCACGTCCTCTAAGAGTATGAATTCGACTTTTTAAGAAGGTTTGAATTCTAAGCAACCTGCATACACATAGTTTGAAGTACATTTCCAACATAGCTACTGTAGTAGGTCAAAGCTGTGTACTGGAAAACCTTGGTAGAGCATGGGTGGAGTAGGAATTGTGGTGCTCATGTGAGTTTCCTTTATTTTTCGGCTTCAGACCAATTCCTACTTCTCATTTAAAACTTTGTTTTTGTTTTTAAATAAAATGCAGTTAATTGTCATCAGTAATATACAAAACAAACACACATGGACACACCCTTTAACACAAAGCCTATTGTTTTTTAATGAACCTGTGCGCTCACGGTGACTGGTAAAGACATGAAAAAACTGTCATAGCCAAAAAACACACACACACACACACACACACACACACACACACACACACACACACACACACACACACACACACACACACACACACACACACACACACACGGAGAGAGATAAAGAGATTCCAATGAGGCCTGCTCTATGGAAACTGAATAAACAGGTCAACCTGGTATCTTGCCAGAGGTCAGAAGCACTTCCTGCTTTTAGTTTTAAACCAGAGACACAATGAAAACAGCCATGACAACTTAACTGCCATAAAAATAATAACAAATCAAATCAAATATGATATTTATGCACACTATATGGTCTCATACTATTCTGATTGCTGATTTAAAAAATATGTAAATAGTATAAGTATTGAGAGAGAGAGAGAGAGAGAGAGAGAGAGAGAGAGAGAGGTAACTCCTCTGAAGGTCTGAGTGTCTGGTGAAGCAGGTGTTATGACTCGTTTGGTGGTGGTTCCTCTGACCTTGACGCAGTACACACGCAGGAAGTAGGAGTTTTGTGAGCGGTCTTCGACCAGACACACTACCCCACAGCCCTCATGCCTCCACACCGGACGCCCAGGGAAGGACACATACACCTGGGCTACTGCTGAGACCACTGCCTGAAACGGACACACACACACATATACACACTCACAATTTGTAACAGGTTTCAGATTAGGTTCACTATTTAACACACTAGCTCTCACAGTCTCACGACACAATTCGACGGTTAAGTTCAGGCATTAACTCTGAAATCTTAAGGTTAGGCATTAACTTCAAATGGTTGAGGTAAGGGTTAAGGTTTGGGATAGGCTTAAATGAAAAATCGCAAACAAATTGTCTATCGCTGGATTAGAATTTACAACCTTTGGAATCAGATGCTTAACCAAAAAATACTTGAAGGTAACAGTGCTCACTGTTGCCCCTAGTGGCCAGTTTCTATGTCATCTAATACTGACTTGTATCAAGGGTGACCTTGATAGTCCAATACTGACTTGTATCAAGGGTGACCTGGATGTACAATCTATATGATTGTACATTTTACACTTGTTACTTACTACTAGGTTGTGGTATTCAAAATAGACGGCATTTGTATCAACCACAACCAAATGATCCCCTCTGCCCTCACACACAGCCCTTTCACCTGCAGGGCTTCACATGTGATTCACTATGACTGATAACACTGGAAAGTACCTCAGCACTTTCAAAGATCATCCCCATCACTGACTGGATACTATATTTTATTGTTTGTTACTTATTTCATCCTAATATTCTGTCTGCAAAGTTTTTAAAACCAAGGATACAATCGCCTACGTATTTATTTGGACAATGAAGCTAAAACTTTTAATTTGTCTCTATACTACATCATTTTCGATTTGAGATTAAATGTTTTCTGAAGTGACAGTTCAGAATGCCATCTTTTTATTTGAGGGTATTTGAATAAATATCTGTTTTAACATTGAGAAATGAATGCACTTTATGTACAGTTCCTTCAGAAAGTATTCCACCACTTTGTTATGTTACAAAGTGGGATTAAATTGGTCAGAATTCTACACAAAATACACTAATGCCAAAGTGGATGATGAGTGAGAAAGTTACAGATGCACAAAGATCATGCCCCAAATGCATGCTAACCTCTCACCAGTACCAATAACGGGGGTTAGCATTTTTGGGGGGGTATCATATTTATGACTAACTTCTTCACTCATCATTATTCATGATGCATGATTATATGTAATCATGCTAGCATCCACAATAATGTACAAGTGTTCAAAAACATCTTCTATTCTTATTTACAATAAAAGTGATTCCAAAATCACACAATACATTATTAACCATTCATTTCTATTGGGCACAACATAATACGAAACACAACCAAAACAAACTGCAAATGCATCCAACAAGTTTGTAGCGTCACAAGCCTTATGTAGTCATTGCGTGCTAGGAATATGGGACCAAACAATAAATGTTTGACTGACTTTAATACACTATATGTGAATTTGTCCAATTATGACACGTTCAAATCGGGGGACTAGATACAAGTGCTTTCATTTCTAAACGATAAAACATATGTAAGAAAATATCCTCAAATAAAAGGTGACATTCGGTACTGTTGCTTCATATAAATCATTTCATCTCAAATCCAAAATTCTGGAGTCTAGTGCCAAATTAAACATTTTAGCTTCACTGTCCAAATAAATACTTAGTGGAGTATACATGTGGCAACAGTGGGGTTGGGTGGAGAACAACAGGGAAATTAGTGAGTCCTCACTGGCCATCAAGAGCTCAGATACATGAGAGAATGAGGATAAATACGGAGGGATAACCAGCAACAGAAAGTATGAACAAAGAGAGAAAGAAGGAAGAATGTTACAGATGCCTCTAGGGGTTAAACTGACCTTACACTCGGCTCCCAGGAGAGTGAAGAGCAAAGCGTTCTCACGGACCGTCAAGAGGTTGCTGAAAACTGGACATCCACATCCTCCATTGCACGCCATCCCTCACTCCTTCTCTCTTTATTCTATCGCTCTCTCTTTTTATCAGCAATTCACTGAGAATTTCTGTCTATGTACCACACACTGCAGTCTCAGTCAGAGATCCAAGCTGTCCAAGTACATTTACAGTGCACAAAATGTGATTACGCTTACCGTCCAGTACATTCACTTAGTACATCTTCATGCAAATGTCTGTATGGGTATGCATGGTGTTTGAGGGACTGATGCGTATGTCAGATAAAAATATACAGGCATAGTACTGTTTTTCTCTGACACACACATCAGTCACTTAAACAGCCACGCATACAGATACACACATTTGCATGAGGAAGTACTGAGTGAAGGTGCTGTACTCCATGTGAGACCACATCTTCATACATGATGCATGCTGACCCAAACTTTCTTAAAAACAAACATTTATTTCATTAAAATAGTACCACTAAATTGTTTTTTTTTATTTAACCAGGCAAGTCAGTTAAGAACAAATTCTTATTTACAATGACGGCCTACACCGGCCAAACCCGGACAAATTGTGCGCCACCCTATGGAACTCCCAATCACAGCCGGTTGTGATACAGCCTGGATTCGAACCAGGGTGTCTGTAGTGACACCTCTAGCACTGAGATGCAGGGCCTTAGACCGCTGCGCCACCTGGGAGCCCACAAAACAAAAGCAATGATATTATTGATCAGCCTGGTCGGTCTGACTGAGCTGGAATCTCTGGAATCTCATATGTGCTGGTGACAGAACAAGTAAAGGAAAAAGAGAGAGATAAAAGCTTCCAATCTCACATCATTCTGATTACTGCCAACAGAGAACAAACTGCTGCCATCTCAATCTTGAAGGGGTCCAATTAAAAACACATGTTGACCAACAACAAATGAAAGAGGCTAGAATTTTCCTGACCACAAGATCTGACCAGGTCCAGAAAAAACTTGTGATCAGGAAAAACTCCTGGCCCTGGTGATGATTGGTCCAAATCATGGCCTTAACTCTTGAGCTCACAGTAATGAGCCTTAACTCTTGAGCTCACAGTACTTTTGCACTGTTTTGCTATGGCTGTATTCATCAATCTGGCAAATTTGCAATATTTATTTTACAATAACGCTATGGCCTTTGGCTTGCAACTGGAATTGTTTATTTACAGTGCCTTCAGAAAGTATTCATACCCCTTGACTGTGTTACAGTCTGAATTCAAAATGTATTATTTTTGTCACCCATCTACACACAATACTCCATAATGACAAAGTGAAAATGAGCTTTTACAAATTTTTGCTAATTTATAGAAAATGAAATGAATAAATGTCTAATTTACATAGGTATTCACACCCCTGAGTCAATAGTTTGTAGAAGCACCTTAGGTAGCAATTACAGCTGTGAGTCTTTCTGGGTAAGTCTTTAAGAACTTTCCACACCGGGATTGTGCAACATTTCCATATGATTATTTTCTCATTTCTTCAAGCTCTTTCAAATTGGTTATTGATCATTGCTAGACAACAATTTTCAGGTCTTCCAGTAGATTTTCAAGTAAATTTAAGTCAAAACTGTAACTCGGCCACTAAGGAACATTCAATGTCTTCTTGGTAAGCAACTCCAGTGCATATTTGGCCTTGTGTTTTACGTTATTGTCCTGCTGAAAGGTGAATTAATCTCCCAGTGTCTGGTGGAAATCAGACTGAACCAGGATTTCCTCTAGGATATTGCAAGTGCATCGCTAAATTACGTTTTCTTTTTATCCTGAAAAACTCCCCAGTCCTAAATGATTACAAGCATACCTATAACATGATGCAGACAGCACTATACTATACTAATATGGAGAGTGGTACTCAGTAATTATACTGGACTTGCCCCAAACACAACACTTTGTATACAGGACAAAAAGTGAATTGCTTTGCCAAATGTTTTGCAGTATTACTTTAGTACCTTGTTGCAAACTTAATGCATGTTTTGGAATATTTTTTTTGTACAGGATTCCTTATTTTTACTCTGTCAATTAGGTTAGTATTGTGCAGTAACTACAATGTTGTTGATCCATCCTCAGTTTTCTCCAATCACAGCCATTCAACTCTGTAATTGTTTTAAAGTCACCATTGGCCTCATGGTGAAATTCCTCTCCGTCAACTGAGTTAGGAAGGATGCTTGTATCTTTGTAGTGACTGGCTGTATTGATACATCACCCAAAGTGTAATTAATAATTTCACCATGCTCAAAGGGATATTCAATGTCTGCTCTTAACAAACAAAAAAAATCACATCTACCAATAGGTGCCTCCTTCTTTGCGCGTTATTGGAAAACAAGATTCATTTTTTTGTGGTTGAATCTGTGTTTGAAATTCAGTGCTCGACTGAGAGACCTTACAGATAATTGTGTGTGTGGGGTACTGAGATTAGGTAGTCATTAAAAAATAATGTTAAACACTATTATTGCACACAGAGGGAGTCCATGCAACTTATTATATGACTTGTTAAGCACATTTTTACTCGTGAATTATTTTAGGCTTGCCATAACAAAGGGGTTGAATACATATCAAATCAAATCAAATGCATTTATATAGCCCTTCCTACATCAGCCGATATCCCAAAGTGCTGTACAGAAACCCAGCCTAAAACCCCAAACAGCAAGCAATGCAGGTGTAGAAGCACGGTGGCTAGGAAAAACTCCCTAGAAAGGCCAAAACCTAGGAAGAAACCTAGAGAGGAACCAGGCTATGAGGGGTGGCCAGTCCTCTTCTAGCTGTGCCGGGTGGAGACTATAACAGAACATGGCCAAGACGTTCAAATGTTCATAAATGACCGGCATGGTCAAATAATAATAATCACAGTCGTTGTCGAGGGTGCAACAAGTCAGCACCTCAAGAGTAAATGTCAGTTGGCTTTTCATAGTCGATCATTGAGAGTATCTCTACCGCTCCTGCTGTCTCTAGAGAGTTGAAAACAGCAGGTCTGGGACAGGTAGCATGTCCGGTGAACAGGTCAGGGTTCCATAGCCGCAGGCAGAACAGTTGAAACTGGAGCAGCACCACGGCCAGGTGGACTGGGGACAGCAAGGAGTCATCATGCCAGGTAGTCCTGAGGCATGGTCCTAGGGCTCAGGTCCTCCGAGAGAGAGAAAGAAAGAAAGAAAGAAAGAAAGAAAGAAAGAGAGAAAGGGAGAATTAGAGAGAGCATACTTAAATTCACACCGGATAAGACAGGAGAAATACTCCAGATACAACAGACTGACCTTAGCCCCCCGACACATAAACTACTGCAGCATAAATACTGGAGGCTGAGACAGGAGGGGTCAGGAGACACTGTGGCCCCATCCGATGATACCCCCGGACAGGGCCAAACAGGAAGGATATAACCCCACACACTTTGCCAAAGCACAGCCCCCACACCACTAGAGGGATATCTTCAACCACCAACTTACCATCCTGAGACAAGGCCGAGTATAGCCCACAAAGATCTCCGCCACGGCACAACCCAAGGGGGGGCGCCAACCCAGACAGGAAGACCACGTTAGTGACTCAACCCACTCAAGTGATGCACCCCTCCTAGGGACGGCATGGAAGAACACCAATAAGCCAGTGACTCAGCCCCTGTAATAGGGTTAGAGGCAGAGAATCCCAGTGGAGAGGGGAACCGGCCAGGCAGAGACAGCTAGGGCGGTTTATTGCTCCAGTGCCTTTCCGTTCACCTTCACACTCCTGGGCCAGATTACACTCGATCATAGGACCTACTGAAGATGAGTCTTCAATAAAGAATTAAAGGTTGAGACCGAGTCTGTGTCTCTCACATGGGTAGGCAGACCATTCCATAAAAATGGAGCTCTATAGGAGAAAGCCCTGCCTCCAGCTGTTTGCTTAGAAATTCTAGGGACAATTAGGAGGCCTGCGTCTTGTGACCATAGCGTACGAGTAGGTATGTACGGCAGGACCAAATCAGAAAGATAGGTAGGAGCAAGCCCATGTAATGCTTTGTAGGTTAGCAGTAAAACCTTGAAATCAGCCCTTACCTTAACAGGAAGCCAGTGTAAGGAGGCTAGCACTGGGGTAATATGATCACATTTTTTGGTTCTAGTCAGGATTCTAGCAGCCGTATTTAGCACTAACTGAAGTTTATTTAGTGCTTTATCCGGGTAGCCGGAAAGTAGAGCATTGCAGTAGTCCAACCTCGAAGTAACAAAAGCATGGATTAATTTTTCTGCATCATTTTTGGACAGAAAGTTTAAGATTTTTGCAATGTTACGTAGATGGAAAAAAGCTGTCGTTGAAACAGTCTTGATATGTTCTTCAAAAGAGAGATCAGGGTCCAGAGTAACGCCGAGGTCCTTCACAGTTTTATTTGAGACGACTGTACAACCATCAAGATTAATTGTCAGATTCAACAGAAGATCTCTGTTTCTTGGGACCTAGAACAAGCATCTCTGTTTTGTCCGAGTTTAAGAGTAGAAAGTTTGCAGCCATCCACTTCCTTATGTCTGAAACACAGGCTTCTAGCGAGGGCAATTTTGGGGCTTCACCATGTTTCATTGAAATGTACAGCTGTGTGTCATCCGCATAGCAGTGAAATGTAACATTATGTTTTCGAATGACATCCCCAAGAGGTAAAATATATAGTGAAAACAATAGTGGTCCTAAAACGGAACCTTGAGGAACACCGAAATTTACAGTTGATTTGTCAGAGGACAAACCATTCACAGAGACAAACTGATATCTTTCCGACAGATAAGATCTAAACCAGGCCAGAACCTGTCCGTTTAGACCAATTTGGGTTTCCAATCTCCAAAAGAATGTGGTGATCGATGGAATCAAAAGCAGCACTAAGATCTAGGAGCACGAGGACAGATGCAGAGCCTCGGTCTGACGCCAATTAAAGGTCATTTACCACCTTCACAAGTGCAGTCTCAGTGCTATGATGGGGTCTAAAACCAGACTGCGCAACAGCTTTTTCTAAAATGTTTGACTCAAGACATTTCAAGACATTTCATATTTATTTTCTAAAAACATGATTCCACTTTGACGTTATGGGGTATTGTGTATAGGCCAGTGAGAAATAAATTGAAATGTAATACATTTTAAGTTCACGCTGTAACACAAGAAGGGGTGTGAATACGTTCTGAAGGCACTGTATGTCTGAGAAAAAAAACTTTTCAATCCATATGTTCTAGTACACAGTAAAAGTATAATAAAACATAGAAATATGATGATATGATAGTGAATCCATGACATGTGAATGAATAAGCCTTATTATACTTTATAATATGTCCATACGGGCCGGCTCTACTGGATGGCAAAGCCAGGCATGAACCTGTCCCCCCCCCCAGTCTTGTTTCTCCATAAACATAACAAATGGTATATGAATTACCATGCCCGGTTTCACCAATGTAGCGCCGCTGAGCCTGCCAGTAGCGCAGACCGGGACATAGGCTATATGCCGGTGTGCGCTCATCATCTGAGGAGGGTAGAGGGAGAGAGGGAGGATGTAATAATATAATATTTAGTAGTTAAAATAAAAAATGCATTCTGATTGGGGACCTCTAGCCATGCAATGTCATGAGGTACTGCCTTCATTACCTTGTTTAGGAAGCTCATTGAATCCCAGGGCGGTGTCAAATGTACCGGGTTTTTTTCTCACAGAGAGGGAAAAGGGTTGTCACATTTGCAGACAGCTACAGCTTGCTTTGTTAAGTTTTGGAAGTGGCGTACTGAATAATTATAGCTAGTTGGCTTTGATTACCATGGAAATCCAAAAATGGCGGGGCACTGCCAAGAGCAAAAAAACTGCGGACCAGCATGTTGCAACCAATGCCGAACTCACCGAGCAGCTTGCTAGCCCGACCAACTAGGTTGAGGAGCCTAGCAGCAAATGCAATACCCGCTCATCCCCCACGCCACCTGCTTACCAACAAGACTGAGAAAAGCCATGGCCTAGCACCAGCAGCATGAGTGTAACATCACAACAAGCACCTGCACCTCCGTTACCCCAGCAACTAGCACCTGATGACCTACAGTAGGTGATGAGGAGCCAGGGCAGTTTTGTCTTATTCGGGCTGCATTTTCAGTGTGAGAAAGTGGTTTTTTTGTAGTGCCTGGTTCAAGGTCTGCATTTGGTTGTGGTACACACTGTCGTCTGAGGAGGCAATAGAGGACATTTTCATTTTCCCTGTACAATTTCTTTAGGAAACCCATGGTGGCTACACAGTACAATGGGGGAAAACAGAAAATAATTATTGATCAGAGATGGACTGGCAACCTCACCATGGTGTCAGTCATTTTGAAATCAAGTGACAACATCACAGAGATGTTCAGTCAAATTGAATCTACTCACGCATATGGCATTGATGTGACACTTGAGGCCACAGACTTATTGAAAGCAGTGACAGAGCCGAGCTTTAAGTTCATTGCTAATATGACTCACAAAATCCTGGGGTCCTCGACCCACCTAACAAGTTACTGCAGTCTGAAGCAACTGATCTGCACACCGGTGTAAAACTTGTTTGCAGTACGTACGGGTGCATTGAAAAACTGTGATGTGATGCTGGATTCAAAAAGCTTTGGGAGGCATGCCAGGAGGGCATGAGCACACCAGCTCCAAGCAAACGACGGAGACTCATGAGTAAAACCCTGCAAGAGTATGTAGTTGAAAGCACAGTGGGTCAGCATGATGATGGAGTCAAGAGGGAGTGTAAACGACAGTTTTTTAGCACTGGATGCTGTGCTGGGGCAAATGTCATCACGATTTAGGGAAGGATATAGTCAACTGGTGGAAGCTCTGTGTGCCATGGATCCAAAGAGCCCAGACTTTTTGGATGTGAACAAGGTCAAGCCATTGTTGTATCTAACCAAAACTGAACCAGTGGAAGCTGAGTTTATTGTGGCTCGCACATTCTTGAAAAGTGAAATTGCAACCATAGCCAACAACAACAAATGGACCCCACTCAGTGTTCTTCAAAGATACGGTGGGCCTTTGTCAGCAATGCTGTTGGCACTGAAACATGGATTACCATTAGGGGCATCTACAGCAATGTGTGAAAATTCCTTCTCCACCCTGAAGAATGTATTCAGTGAACACAATCTGACCATGTTACATCAGCTTTGCATTATTTTATGGGTATAGGGACAATAACCAATGTAGCCTAATGATTGTGCTCTGAGGTGAGGCCTAGTGCGTTGCTCCTTTTGTCCTGGATGTCCACTTCGGTGGTACTGAAATTGGCAGCACATCCTTTCATCGCACTGATTGGCAGTAGCCTTCTGTCCATGGTCCTGAATCATGGTTATGGTGTGTGCTGTTTTAATGAGTGCATCATGGGCTACCAGTCTCCATGGAGCTTCTCTTCAACATCACGTGCTTTCTTGTGTGCAAAATGACAGTTGTGTATATGGCTGCATTTCAGATAGGCCTACATTTTGTGTGTCACAGTAGTTAGTATAGGACCATTTAGTTTGCTTTTCTGAAACTCTCCCACAGAAAATATTGCGCGCCTGGAGAAGTGGGGGCTTGGCTTACTGTAGGTTACGCTCATTGCGTAGTGTCACAAATTAGATAGAAATGTAGCCTATACAGTGCCGATTTTAGCATGTAAATCTTGGTGGGGCAAACAAAAAAAATGATGTTTTATGCATGCCAGGAAAGCCACAACACAACACTAAACAATACATTAATTGCACTGTAATGGTGACAAACGGTGCCCACAAACTGTTAGGGCCTGCATAAAGCTGTCCCAACAGCAGAGCTTTCTTTTCAGCAACATGGAGTGAATCCTTACCACCGCTACACCTGGCTTTCAGCGGAGCCTTGTCTGGCAGCGAAACAGTTCATTCAGCCTCATTTACTGCCTTTTTAAAAACCATAGCTGATATGGCTGACTTTCTTAAACAAATGTGGTTACTACTGACTCCTTGTGGATTTGTGTATGTGGATAAGAACCACATTCTCCTTCAATTATAACGAACGCCAAAATGAGTTTTGACCCATACACAAACATTATTACATTCATGTTCCGAAATTCATGTTTATTCTTATATCATTAACACTTAGCTCTAAGTATAAGCAAGTGCAAACAAATGAGCCGCGACGAGTTAGGCCTATTCGTTCAACACTTTCAAAATGGACACAAACAGAAATTCAGATAAATTCAGCAAGATGTTGAGGCCTTAACTTTACTCTTCTTTAAGTCACCACACAGAGAGAGAGAGAGAGAGAGTGAGAGAGATTGGATTAGCCTACCATTTGAAGTATTTTATTAGGCCTATGTGGTCTAAAAAGGAAGGAAAATACAATCATGAGGATCCACTTTTATATACAACATACCGACGCACAGAAAACAACCCTTGCAATATTAACTTGCCCAACAACATTAGAGTATCTCCTCCTCGTCAAGAAAAGCCTATGAGCTAATTATAATACACAAAAAAAGCAAAACAATGAAATCATTCCAACATTGCCTAAAATGATGAATAAGATACTCATGAGATAGACCTATATAAGCAATAGGTCTATAACAATTGAGATGTACAAACTATGGCATAAGGGAACGATGAGTGGATAAGAGGCAATCAGTAACTTCCATTAAGACATTAATGAGCGAGCAAAGATGGACATAGTCAATATAACTATTTGTTCAGCACTTCTGAAAAGTATAGCGACAGAATTCAGAATATGGGCCGTTCTTACAGTATTCTCCCTATACACCAAGCTAGAACCATAGGATAAATAAAGGGGGCATATAAGCAGACAATGAATGCTCTTACAATATTCGATGATGACATTTTCTTTAAACAAGCTATAGGCTATCTGTGCACTACCAAGTCAGAAGAGTAGGCTAAGTTCTGAGGGGGAAAGGGACAAAATTATTAGGGTGAGGCACATGGGCTACTAACAGATTACTACACAACATGCACACAGTATTACTTTCTTAGCTACAGTATACATATCTCCCTGGCATATTACGGTGCATTCAGAAAGTATTCAGACCTCTAGACTTTTCCACATTTTGTTTCGTTATAGCATTATTCTAAAATTGATTAAATTGTTGTATCCCTCATCAATCTACACACAATACCCCATAATTGTCACGGCTGTTCGAAGGAGCGGACCAAGATGCAGCGTTTTCGTAGTTCCACATATTTATTTAAACGTGAAACTTAATGCAATACATAAATAACTTGAAAATACAAAACAACAAACCGTGCCGCAGAGAGGACAACACACTACTCAAAAGATAATAACCCACAAAACAACAATGAGAAAAACCCCTACTTAAATATGATCTCTAATCAGAGGCAATGAGGATCAGCTGCCTCCAATTAGAGATCAACCCCAAACAATCCCAACATAGAAATAGAAAACTAGAATTTAAACATAGAACTAGAAAACATAGATCAGATCAAAAACACCCCCTGCCCTACACTACTATAGAAAATGACATCTTACTAGGGTCAGGACGTGACAATAATGACAAAGCAAAAAGAGGTTTTTAGAAATGTTTGCAAATGTATAAAAACTTAAAAGCGGAAATATCACAAGTATTCAGACCCTTTACTCAGTACTTTATTGAAGCGCCTTTGGCAGTGGTTACAGCCTCGAGTCTTCTTGGGTATGACGCCACAATCGTGGCACACCTGCATTTGGGGAGTTTCTTCCATTCTTCTCTGCAGATCCTCTCAAGCTCTGTCAGGTTGGATGGGAAGCGTCGCTGCACAGCTATTTTCAGGTTTCTCCAGAGATGTTCAATGGGGTTCAAGCCCGGGCCCCGGATGGGCGACTCAAGGACATTCAGAGACTTGTCCCGGAGCCACTCCTGCGTTGTCTTGGCTGTGTGCTTAGGATCATTGTCCTGTTGGAAGGTGAACCTTTGCCCCAGTCTGAGGTCCTGAGGTCCTGAGAGCTCTGGAACAGGTTTTCATCAAGGATCTCTCTGTACTTTGATCCATTCATCTTTCCCTTGATCCTGACTAGTCTCCTAGTCCCTGCCGCTGAAAAACATCCCCACAGCAGGACGCTCCCACCACCATGCTTCAATATAGGGATGGTGCCAGATTTCCTCCAGACGTGACGGTTGGCATTCAAATCAAATCAAACTTTATTTGTCACATGCGCTGAATACAACAAGTGTAGACCTTACTGTGTAATGCTTACTTACAAGCCCTTAACCAACAGTGAAGTTCAAGAAAGGCCAAAATAATTCAATCTTGGTTTCATCAGACCAGAGAATCTTGTTTCTCATGGTCTGTGAGTCTTTAGGTGCCTTTTGGCAAACTCCAAGCAGGCTGTCACGTGCCTTTTACTATGGAGTGGCTTCCATCTGGCCACTCTGCCATAAAGGCCTGATTGGTGGAGTGCTGCAGAGATGGTTGTCCTTCTGGAAGGTTCTCCCATCTCCACAGAGGAACTCTGGAGCTATGTCAGAGTGACCATTGGGTTCTTGGTCACCTCCCTGACCAAGGCCCTTCTCCCCCGATTGCTCAGTTTGGCCAGGCAGACAGCTCTAGGAAGAGTCTTGGTGGTTCCAAACTTCTTCCATTTAAGAATGATGGAGGCCACTGTGTTCTTGGGGACCTTCAATGCTGCAGAAATGTTTTGGTAACCATCCCCAGGTCTTTGCCCTGACACAATCCTGTCTCGGAGCTCTAAAGACAATTCCTTTGACCTCATGGCTTGGTTTTTGCGTTGAAACTGTCAAATGTGGGACCTTATATAGACAGGTGTGTGCCTTTCCAAATCATGTCCAATCATTTGAATTTACCACAGGTGGACTCCAATCAAGTTGTGATCTCAAGGATGATCAATGGCATTAGGATGCACCTGAGCTAATTTTCGAGTTTCATAGCAAAGGGTCTGAATACTTATGTAAATAAGGTATATATATTTTTTTTAAGTTTTAGGGGGTGCGGTCCTTTGTGTGGCCAAATTTTGTCATCAAACTTTGTCATCAAAGTCTGGCATTCTGTGGCTTTATGGTCCTTTCAAGACAACTGGGAACTCTGAAAAAACATGGTCAAATCATGACATCAGCGATCTTCAGGTCAGAGCTCTAGAAAGAGGCCCGAGTTCCCGAATTCTGAGTTGGATGACTGTTCAAAAGTTATTTTCCTAGTCGGAGCTCATATTTTTCAGAGTTCCAAGTTGTCTTGAACTCACGGAAGTCTGAGATTTCCCAGTTCCGAATGCGACAGATGTCACGCTGGATTGACAGCATGGCAAATGTATTCAACCTTTTCTGGCCCGTGTTGTTGCGTGTGTTTATCCTTTTAAGCTGGGAAAAGAGACCCTTTCAGACAGGTGTTTTAAATCCTTAAACCCAGACTCGGACTACACACCCTCTCCACTGAGTTGCAGGCAGGGGAAGCAAAATAGTGATTGCTTTGCAACGCTTGCAGTTAGCCACTAATTCCTTCCAAACAACTCATTGTTAAATTTGCGATTTCCAACTTGTTGTGTAATGTTTATGTCTAATGGCCGATGAGCACTGATACTTTATATTTATAATTCCTCTTTATGTGACTAGGATTGAAAAGGATTTGCCAGTAAATTGTCGATGTGATTCATGATGATGACTGCTTGTCTAGCTTGCTAGCTAAGATTTTAAAGTATGATGTTGACATGTTCAGTCCAATCAAAGCTCCAAAAATGTGATTTGACGTAATTTTATCTGTGGCCAATGACCTTGAGCCTTCTTGGATGGGCACTCCTAATGTAAATCTATGGCAGAACCCAAGGGGGCTTGAACTGCCTAGCTCTCCCTGTAGATTCTGCGGTGACGTAGTGTCCCCATAAGTGGCAGAACACTGAGCCAATCATGGCACAACTAGAGAAGATTACCAACACCTATGCTCTGTATTTTCCGCTGGCTGCCCCTTTCTTACACAAGAAAGCAAGAAAGAGACCATGTTTGTATGAGGCTTTATTCACTCAATACATTTGTTTTTACAGTATTTGCAAACTGATATGTGACAGAATGAATGCCAAAATAACATGCAAAACAGGTTCTGCCCCACCTGCCCTGAATGATGGGTCGCCACTGAGCCTATAGTTCTAATTATTGAAGTTTAAGCTGATCACCCTGTAAGAATCTTTAATAGCCTAGTAGTGCTCATCCTCTCGATCTGATCTGTGCATCTTGGTAGGAGCAAATTATGTGTAGCACACTTATGTAGCAGTGGGGCGCATATCTTATATAAAACAACGATTGTTGATGTGTACTGCTACATTTCAGATACATTTTGTATATTTGAACAGAAGTAGGACCAATCTATCTTGTTTTATTAGGGCTCTAATGTAATACTAGTTGTGACCCTCATGGATTTAAAATGCCCCCTCAGGCATTTCATCCTAGAGCCGTGCCTGTGTCCATATATAGTTACAATTCGTTTTAGAAACATCTACCCAAAATATTGAATCTTCTTTATTACTATAACAAACATATCATGACATTAGTGATAGTCAAAATGTGTTACATTTGGGAACGTCTAAATAAAATGTTGGCTATTTAAACAGCGTGCATCCTCCGTATCGACAAGAGAAGGGCTGCGAAGAGAGCTATTTTTCTTCTGCATCTGACGTAAAAAAATTGGGGGGCATCCACACAAAATTACTTCTTTACTTATTTTACGTTTAAGGAAGTCTGGGTCTCATTGTTTTATCGCAGTTATATTTAGATCTGTGTGCTCGAGACGATTGAAGCCCATGAGCAGGTATTTTCGAAGCACCGCTCATTTGAGAATTCTGTTCGGTGACGTCATTTCAGAGGGCGTTATTTAAGTGATAATGCCCTCAAAGCAACACTACCTATGTTTTTTACATGAAGGATATATGTTACTATTGCAATGATAACAAGACCATTGAAATGTGATTATTTTTTATTTTTGTTGCCAAATACTTTATACACAAACAAAAATTCCAAAATTCTATACCAAAATTACACATATTTTTGATTGAATTTAACTATCTTATTAAAACATTAACCCTAGTGAATAACAACAAGAATATCATTTTCCCGAATCATAAGATTTTTTCAGAGTGATTACAATTGCACTAGAATTGTTTATTTTTTTTATTATTTCATTGATATTTTTTTGTATGTTTTAGTATTTTCTTGTTAATAGCTGCGTTCTGTTTTGTATGATGTAACAATGTAAATTGTCGATCTGTATTATGATAAAAAAAAAAAGACAAATAATGCCCTCGAAGCCGGTGTTTGGAGGATGCAGCACGAGTGCTGTTAGGCGCGAAGCGAAGTCAAGGGCTGGCATACCGTGTCAATATGTCCTCCAAACACTGGCTTCGAGGTTATTAACACTTTTATAGAACGAGTTACCAACATATTCAAACAATGATTGACATATTTTCATAAAAAAACGTTATTTTTATGAATGTCTTCATACTATTTCATCCTTCCACAATATATAGTCCCGAAACAAATCTTGGGTTGCTACCCAAGCAGGCTGTTCGTTCTATTGGTTCGGTTGACAGAGACTCGACCCAGTCGTTAAGTCTTTTTTTTCTGTATCTATGGATGTGACCCAGTCGTTTGTTCTAAATGTTCCATAGCCATTACCTTTCTCTCAGTCCCTGCCGCTGAAAAGCATCCCCACAGCATGATGCTGCCACCACCATGCCCTAGGAGTGCTGTCATGTTCTTTTTTCTCAGGAGTTGCTTCCGTCTGGCTACTCTCCCATAAATCACAGACTGGTGAAGTGCTCTAGAGACTGATGTCCTTCAGGCAGGTTCTCCCATCTCAGTCAAGGGCTTCTGTAGTTCTGTCAGAGTGGTCATTGGGTTCTTGATCACCTCCTTTACCAAGGTCCTTCTTGCCTGGTTACTCAGTTTGGTCAGACAGCTGGCTCTAGGCAGAGTCTGGGTAGTTCCATACTTTTTCAATTTGCCAGTGATGGAGACCAGAAACATTCAACACTCTAGAAATGTTTTATACCCTTCCGCAGATATATGCCTCATCACAATCTCGGAGATCTACGGACAGTTCCACGGACTTCATAATATCGTTTCCACTCTGACATGCAGTGTCAACTGCGGAACCTTAATAGACAGGTGTGTTTCTTTCTAAATCATGTCCAAACAATTGAATTAGCCACAGGTGGACTCCAATCAAGTTGTAGTGACATCTCAAGGGTGATCAAAGGAAATTGGATGCACCAGAGCTCAATTTGGAGTGTCATAGAAAAGATGTGTGAATACTTATGTCAATTAGATATTTCTGTATTTCATTTTCAAAATATTTGCCACATTTTCCTAAAAACATGTTTTCACTTTGTCATTATAGGGTATTGTGTGTAGATGGGTGAGAAAAAAATATATTTAATCCAGTTTGAATTCAGGCAGCAACACAACAACATTAATTACATTTGTAATAAGTCAAGGGGTATGATCATTTTCTACAGGCACTGTAGATAGTTGCAATATGGGTCTTACAAATCTACTGTTTAACCCCATCTAGTGGCTTCTTATTGTTAGTGTTAGATTAAACTGGGCCACTGATATGCAGTGTTTTTTCATACCACAGAGTGTCAGTGTTTGACAGCTCTCTAGACTCACCTTGATATCGTCCCACAGTTTTCTGTCCTCTGTCAGAACACGGGATGTGGGCAGAGGAGTCGGAGGAACCACCATCGACTGCTTTAATGTCAACAAACACACACACACACACACACACACACACACACACACACACACACACACACACACACACACACACACACACACACACACACACACACAGTGTGAATGAGTCTCATATTATCAACCGCACTCAGACAGTGTTCTCAGACATGCAGTAAGTAGCACCCTCACATTGATCCAGGGGTGGTTCATGAACTGCCTGATGGTCATCCTCTCGTTTGGGTCTGTCTTCAGCAGCTGGTTGATCAGCTGTTTGGCTACAGAGGGTATGGTCATAGGTCAACAAGCATATCAAATTAAACATAAAACATTTCATGTTCAGAACCTTTGATTTTGCATTGATTGGGGTTTCACACATCTTTCATCCCTGAGTCATTCATGCAAAATCGAAGTTTTCCATAAAATACATTTAGTTTAGTCACCAATACATCAGATAATGATAGACTCGCCATTTAGTCATTTTAACTACCATTTAATCCAATAGCAAAAAATATTATATATACATTTCAAAACTGTTGAAAAAGATCACCTTTTCTACGTGACTTGTTAACTGATACAGTATCGCCTCTCCTGTCTCTCTGCTTGAAATCTATTGGCTTACAGTGTATAACAGAAATTCAGATAATGAGTGGAATATATTGTTATATATTATTTTTTTATTTTTTATTTAACCTTTATTTAACTAGGTAAGTCAGTTAAGAACAAATTCTTATTTACAATGACGGCCTACCCCGGCCAAACCCTAACCCGGACTACGCTGGGCCAATTGTGCGCCGCCCAATGGGACTCCCAATCACGGCCGGTTGTGATACAGCCTGGAATCAAACCAGGGTCTGTAGTGATGCCTCTAGCACTGAGATGCATTGCCTTAGACCGCTGCACCACTCGGGAGCCTAGTACAGCCCAGGCATTTCAGCAGTGCATTGTACACTACACTATAATTCCAAATGGTGGCACATACCGAGCCGGATTAAGAAATCATAGGTCCCATAGGTATTTGTTGTACTCAGTCAATTGAAAATGTGCTTAGAATATTGAAACATGAGCCATTTGATGATCTGTTTAGATTTTTTTGTTTAGATACTGTTTAGATTTTTGTGCCAAAGGGATTGAAAAAAAATGTAATTTGCTTTGCAGGAGGATTCCCTGCAGAACTTTTAGAATGAATGCTGCATTTTATGAGTGCATTCAAAATGTACCGGTAATAACAACCTTGCAAAGGGATTGGATGTGAGGTTGGGAGGGATCCCATATCCCCAGACACCACAGTCAGAGAAACTAGCCTCTCCTCTGTCTATGACAGGAACTAGTGCACTGTGGGACAGGAAGGAGAGGGCAGGTTGAGATTAAACTGTTTATAGAGGAGGAACCTAATACTCAGCCTAAACATTGTTCATAACACAAACACCGACAGAACAGAACATAAGCATGTATTCACATGCGCCAGTATAACTGATCCTCCTCCTCATCACATTTCATCCACCTATCTTTGGTGTCCCTAGAAAAAAAGAATGTGCAACTATTTTGGAGATTGAGACTGTTCCAATGAAAACAGGCTCATGGGGTTTCAGTTCTTGTTTAAGAATATTCCTGGTCGCTGGTGGACATGCTAACTAACTGACTTTGCAGGTTTTGAATTTACACAACTTGACGACGTAGAACTGTTTCCAAATTGCTCACTATTTCAGTGGTTGACCTTCAAAGAACGGAAGTAAACACTCAACATTTAATCAGATCACAGAACCCCGTGTCCAGAAGAATAGATAGAGCGTAGAGTGCATGCCAAGGCAGAACTTGACAGGGATGGACAGTTTTGGTCGCATTATATGCAGGCTTTTGTTCCAGCCCAGTACAAACACACCAGGTTTAACTAATAGTAATGTGAACTAAATGCCTTCATGAGTTGAATCAGGTATGTCAGAGCATGGCTGAAACAAAAGTCTGCACACTGTGGTCCCTGTTGCCCATCCCTGATTTAGGACCTCACCAGAGTAAATCCTCCTAGATGGAACATAGAATCAGTCCAGACAGAGCATGGCATTGTCCATACAAAATGACATTGAACACAGGCATTAACAAAAAACCCTCTGCATAAGACCCGGTCCCAGACAGCACATCCCTGTCTCTCCCCAGATTAATCCACTATCTGTATGTGCAGGAGTAATCTAGTTAGTTTAAAGGGCAGCACTGTTGCCGCCTGTGGCTCCTCTCCAAACCGGTTCACAGAGAGACAGTTAAATCTGCCCTGATCTATTGGTGTTATCAGTGCTTAAGTGGACCTCTTTAAAAGAGAAACAGGCAACTTCGTCTTGTTTGTTGTTGGTCTTGTTTGTTGGAGGAAGTAGGGGAGACTCAGGTGACAGTAACTTCCCTGCACGAATGTCAACTTCTGCACATCAGACACTGTATACTGCAAGCATGTGCACTGATGCCCACGTATGTACTGTAAATTATTGGGATGTGACTGGCAATCATATGTTTTTAGCATTATATCCAAGGTGGGCGTATGTCCTTCATACAACTCCAACGCAAATCAGACAAAGGACATGATTCCATTGGTACTAGCAAACCAATAAGAAAGATGCAAGAGACTGAGGAGGAGAGGAGGAGGAGGAGACAGTCTGAGATGGAAGAATAGTGAATAATTGATTACTATTCTCCCCCACTGCAAATACATTATCATGTTTCCTGTCATTTACATCAGTGGGTAAGAAAAGAAAGCAAGACCTAAAATACATGGTTCCACTTGGGTGGGTGGGTCTCTCTCTCCAGTCGTCCCCTGGAGCTGAGGGTCGGATTGGTTCACCGACTGCTTCTCCTTCTCATTACCATTATGTTGCATGATGTGTCTCTTGCCGTTCAAGTCCCCCTCTGTGCTCTCCAGGGGAACAGAGAGAGAGTGCGAGAAGAGGCAGTGGTGTCCTGGGGATATGTCACTTTTCCCCTCCCTGTCCAATGTCCGGCCGCAGGGTCACTGAACCCCTCCCTCTCTCTGAGACTCAGTTATATATTTTAACTAATCCCCAATTGTTTTCTTTCGAGGATGTCATGCCGTGTGTGTAGGTGGCAGGGAAGTCAGGCGCAGGAGAATCAAACTTGGTATAAATGGAGTAGTTTAATAACGTAAAACAAAACCTCCAAAACCAAAGTACATAATAAAATAAACGTGGGTACAAGAACCCGTCGCGCACCAATCGAATATCACGAGCATAACAAACAACAATCTCTGACAAGGACATGAGGGGAAACAGAGGGTTAAATACACAATATGTAATGAATGGGATTGGAAACAGGTGTGTAGGAAGACAAGACAAAACCAATGGAAAATGAAAAATGGATCAATGATGGCTAGAAGACCGGTGACGTTGACCGCCGAGCACCGCCCGAACAAGAAGAGGCATCGACTTCGGCAGAAGTCGTGACAGAGGAATAGCTACTATATAATAATATCGGCACTGTCATGACTGTCCTGATCAGGTCAGGTTACAGGAGACCACAATCCTAGACCTCTCTCAACCCCCAACAGAGGAGGAGAGATCTAGGGGTCTGAAGATGTGGGGGGTTTTATGACCCCTCACGCCCATGATAGTCTTAGGCCACAGAGAAATCCCTTTGTCCTCACTATGGAGAACTGGCCTCAGAACATTAAACATGCAATAAAGGGACTTTGGAACAATGGTTTCCATCAACCACAATGGTGGTCATGACAAGAGATGGAATATGAAAATGTATGTCATTTTTGTTTTATTATTAAAGGTTAACAGATGACGTTATTATGAAAACATTGTACCTTTAAGAGTTTTCCCAGTATATGCCTGATGTTTATACATTGTACGTTGTGTGGAAAATATCCAAATCAAAGAGAATGTTTTGGTAAAGATGAGATGTGAAGTTAGTGTCTAAAATTGGATTTGAGTAAAATCTAGGCCTTGTCCCTTAACTTGGTACGCCCAGAGAACTGCCCTAAAGGCGGTTACGCCCACTTCTGACCCGAGGGTATAAAACATGTGACTGAAGAATAAACTGTAGACTAAAAGAGACCCCAAGCTGCAGCAAAGGTCTAAATGGTCAACAAACCCCAAAACGCAACACAAAGTTTGAAGACAAAGAAATATTTTTCTACCCAAGCTACGGATGAGTAGCTGTGTCTAAGCGAGTGAATTCAAGCCGAACCACCTAGCCTCCACTCTTCATCGAATCGTGGTATCTACGCTATTTCATTCATACGCTGTGAGCTCTGAGCTACAGAGCTGTCTGTCCTCAGACGACACCACAGAGAAAAGGGAAGAAATCAGACCACTAAGCCAAAAAGGACACTGACATCGTGAGGACAATCAGAGAGTTGCGTCGGAGCAGTGCGCCCTTGAGAAGCCTAAACAAGCCACGCGGGACGCCCCTCTGAGACCTCCAACACGTAATTACATCATTATATTCTGACCCATAAGAGCGGCAGTTTGGGTCAAGGCTAGGTTTAAATAAGCATAGCTGACAAATGAACCCAAATGTATATTTCTCTCGTGTACTTTCTTTGTTTCTCTCTCTTTGAAATCCCCATTTTGGGTAACACGCGCCATAGTGTGTTGGCCCGTTATACTAAGTCCTAATCAATAGCCTAGACTGTGTTTTGTATATGTGTATTTTTATCATCATTTTAGCTTGCTAGTAAATAAATAATCAACTAAGATTGGTGTGGTAAACTCATTGGTGTAGCCCGGGTTCGTGCAGATTCCCGGATTATGCGACGTTCAGACATGAGACTAGAGGTTGATTAATTTAGCGACTGTTGTAAAATCGATATTCTGATATTCTTTGAGTTAATTTGGGAATAGAAAATCAATAAAAAATGTCCCATGGTGGCCCAGGTTAATGAGTTAATAATTGCTTGATTCATTGCTTGATTCATTTAAGCACGCAATTATAAACAGTTAATCATTCGATGAGCAACAGTCGTCAGATTAACTAATACAACGTCACGACAGCACATTGACAGAATAATACATTTTTCAGATTGTATTGTATTAAGCATTTTGAACGTCACTATGAAGGACATTCTAATTTGTGGCATAGTTTACTTTTGATTATGTAAAATATGATGTTGTATCTCAATAAATGGAACACAGGTCATTGTACCCCGGCAAATATATTTGTACCGGATGTCCAGTTTGGTTGATCAAAATGCTGGTGCTTTAAAGTGTGATTACTGGTGCTTTAAAGTGCTGTTACTGGTGATTTATAGTGTGATTACTGGTGCTTTAAAGTGATATTACTGTTGCTTTAAAGTGATATTACTGGTGCTTTAAAGTGATATTACTGATGCTTTAAAGTGTTTTCACTGGTGCTTTAAAGTGTGATTACTGGTGCTGTTAAAGTGCTGTTAACGTGCAATCAAGGTGCTTTAAGGTGTGATTACTGTTGCTTTAAAGTGTGATTACTGTTGCTTTAAGGTGTGATTACTGTTGCTTTAAAGTGTGATTACTGTTGCTTTAA
Organism: Salmo trutta; assembly: GCF_901001165.1. Classification (NCBI taxonomy): domain Eukaryota; kingdom Metazoa; phylum Chordata; class Actinopteri; order Salmoniformes; family Salmonidae; genus Salmo; species Salmo trutta. Next base: position 31,922,916 of record NC_042972.1, on the reverse strand, counting down.
AGTGATATTACTGGTGCTTTAAAGTGTTTTCACTGGTGCTTTAAAGTTTGATTACTGGTGCTTTAAAGTGTGATTACTGGTGTTTTAAAGTGCTATTACTGGTGCTTTAAAGTGCTGTTACTGGTGATTTATAGTGTGATTACTGGTGCTTTAAAGGGATATTACTGTTGCTTTAAAGTGATATTACTGGTGCTTTAAAGGGTTTTCAATGGTGCTTTAAAGTGTGATTACTGGTGCTTTAAAGTGTGATTACTAGTGCTTTAAAGTGCTGTTACTGGTGATTTATAGTGTGATTACTGGTGCTTTAAAGTGTGATTACTGGTGCTTTAAAGTGTGATACAAAATAATAGCCCAGTAACCATATTCCATATTCCAACATCAAAAAAGTATTTGAACTACCCTTTGCAATTACAATATTATATCTGGTGCTTTAAAGTGATACTACTAGTGCTTTAAAGTGATATTACTGGTGCTTTAAAGTGATTTTTCTGTTGCTTTAAAGTGATATTACTGGTGCTTTAAAGTGATATTACTGTTGCTTTAAAGTGATATTACTGGTGCTTTAAAGTGATATTACTGTTGCTTTAAAGTGATATTACTGGTGCTTTAAAGTGATATTACTAGTGTTTTAAAGTGCTATTACTGGTGCTTTAAAGTGCTGTTACTGGTGATTTATAATGTGATTACTGGTGCTTTAAAGTGATATTACTGTTGCTTTAAAGTGATATTACTGGTGCTTTAAAGTGTTTTCACTGGTGCTTTAAAGTGTGATTACTGGTGCTTTAAAGTGTGATTACTAGTGCTTTAAGGTGTGACTACTGTTGCTTTAAAGTGATATTACTCAGTAATGAAGGGTACTTGTGTGACATGAGGTTATGTGATTAGAACAGAAAAGGTGTCAACATCATCTGGAATTGTTTGTGAGTATAGGCAAAGGAGTATGTGTGTGTGCTTTACCTAATGCCTGCCTCAAGGTGTTTTCTTGTGTGTTTGTGTACTGTGTTTGTGAACTGTGGGTGTGAGTATATTTTATGTATGTGTGTGTGTGTGTGTGTGTTTTCCTATGGCTCTCACCTCTCTCCAGTGTGGCCTGGTTGACTGGGACCCGCTTTGTGTGACACTGGTCCAGTGAGTCCAGGTACTCCCCCAGACACTGTTTCCTGAACCTGTCCACCACTCTGGCCATGTCTCCTCCCAGAGAGGACGGGTGGGAGTGCGCGTCCTGGGTGGGGTTCCCAAAACACACCGTCCGCATGATGGCCTGATGGCCTCCTTATCCTGCATGCCCTAGTGCCCAACAAGGTTAGAGGTCTGAGGTTAGGTCATGATAGGGCCAATGGAAAGAGAGTGGCCTTAAGAGCCTTGATGCTCTGTAGTGACAACTGTCTCAGGACAGGAGGTATCCTGCCTGTAGGATTTGACTGTAATGGTCCTGCCCTCACCTTGATTCTGTTGTGGCGCTGCTGCTGCTGCTCCTCCAGAGACAGGGGAGTCTTCAGACACATCTCAGGCCTGGGGAGGGACAGGAGCTTGGCACCTTGCCTCCCCAAGCCCTGCTTGAAACCATGGCTCCATATTGGCCTCGGCACTGAGAGGAGGGGAGGGAGGGGAGAGGAGAGTGGAGGATAGGACAGTAGAGGAGAGGAGGGGGGAGTAGACAATGGGAGGTCTTTCTAGCACTGCATTTATAGCCATTCAATCACATCATACAACCTAACACAATGCTACACAATGCTGTTTGGGTGATGAGCTGAGAAGATCATGTCTCCATCTTTACTAACCTGGGGGGCTCAGGGCCCACTGCTCCCTTCCCCTCACTCTCTCTATGTCCGTCACCCCCCTTCTCCAGCTCCAGGGGTAGTATTAGCTCCCCTCTCTCTGGCAGCTGGCCCTCTCCTCCCTCTCCCTCACCTGGCTCCAGGCCTTGATGCCCTCTGCCAAATCCTTCACTGTCACTTTGCCCCCCTCCATTCTGCTTGGACTGGACATCAGGTCATCCAGACGCTCTGACACTACAGGGATGCCCTGCTGATGGGGTTGCATCGATGTTAATAAACACACACACAGGCCTACAATCAGGCAGATAATGATTGCCATGTTATTTTTGATAAGATCACTACCTTCTCAAACACAGCTTGGGGGTCATTCTGACTGATGCATCCCTTGCCATGTTTGTCAAGCGTTTTGGCCACTTCAGAGGGTCGGAGATCGTGAGTGCAGGGGTACCTGTTTACCTTGCACTGTGTGGACCGGACTGCTCACACACAAGGCACATTAGTCCGTTGAGAAGGACCGGTCGGCCTGGCAAGTGTTCTGGCCTGAAGAGGAGACAAAGAAAGGTGACTAAGACAATTAATATAATGGGCTCTAAGAGCCATGGTAGCACTACTCATTGATGATTTACCTTATAAGCCTCAGAGGGTGTCAAAGTAAAACGCAGGACAAGTGAGGGAGTTCTCTGAATCTTTTTCTCTCTCTCCTCAACCAACACCTCCAGCTCGGTCACCGTCGGCTTGCTCACTCGGTCACCGTCAGCTTGCCCACTTAAACAAATCTTGTAGACTATCGAACTCTTGACAATGGACCTCCTTTGGTTAACCCAGTCTTGGTGTTTGACGTCATTAAAATCAAAAGGCATCTCTGTCGTTGTAGCACCACTGCCTCTGTCCCCTGCTCCTGATGCCATGGCCACCACTGACCCATGTCGACTTTTTGTCGGCACTTGGTTTGCAGGCTTAAGCATGCACACGGGTCGTTTGGGCACCCGTGGCGCGATGAAAACCCTGTCCCTTGTTTTAGTGGGACCGAACACTCTGCTTGCTATTTTGAAGAAATATGCCTGCACTAAATCTCTCTTTTTAATCCGCGCCAGTTGTTCATCTATCTCCAAATCATACATTTTTATTTTTTATGCTCTTGAGATTATACGTCTTGTAAAATGAAATGGTTTTAGATGTATATTTACTTTGTCGCCGATACCTAAAGCTTATTAAAGAGCAGTGATACTATCAAGAGCAGTGTGCAGGTTTCTTCTTTTTTTCTTATCTTATTCAAATGTAGAAATACAGACAGCAGTTTTGGTTTCAGCATTTTGGTGACTTCTCAAGGCTGTCAACTGTTAGGGAGCTGTTAGGGAGGGTTCCACTCGTGCATGTTTATGCATGGTAACAATGGAAACTTTTGTTGCATTGCTCAGTGGCCACTCCATGAGTGCAGGTTGTCACCAGTGAGCAGTGGTCAAGTAGAGTCAGCCTGGTTTCTGTACAGCACTTTGAGATATCAGCTGATGTAAGAAGGGCTATATAAATAAATTTGATTTGATTTGGTCTCACAGACTAGACATAACATAGTAAATGTAAATATGGGATACTCAAATTATTGGTATGATATGTAAGTTTGCTATGGTAACATAAGACAGATGGTTACTTAAGAAAAAACAAAAGCAGGATGGTTGGTCAGAGTGGTTGGGTGGGTGTATAGTGCGAACGTCTAGCAACCCACAGGTTGCAAGTTAGAATTTTATCACAGACAACTTTAGCATTTTAGCTAATTAGCAACTTTTCCAGTATTTAATACTTTTTAGCTGCTTTGCAACTACTACTAGACGATAGCTAAGCCTAACCTTAACCCTTTTAGCTAAACCTTCCCCGAACCTCAACCTTTTAACCTAACTCCAAAACTTAATCCTAACCTTAAACCTAACCCCTAGCCTAGCTTACGTTAGCCAGCTAGCTAAAGTTAGCCACCTAGCCACCTAGCAAGAATTTGTAACATATCATACGTTTTTGAAATTGTAACCTATAGTATGTTTAAAAAATGTGTGACATATTTTACGTTTTGCTAATTCGTAACATATAATACGAATTGTGATTCGTATAAACACAGAATGGGTGATGGAAATCCACATATTTATACATACCAATCAAAATGTAACATACCATAAGGTTTATATAATGTCCCACAGTTGACAGTGCATGTCAGAGCAAAAACCAAATCATGAGGTGAAAGGAATTGTCCGAAGAGCTCCGATACAGGATTGTGTCTAGGCACAGATCTGGGAAAGGGTACAAAAATGTCTGCATCATTGAAGGTCCCCAAGAACACATTGGCCTCCATCATTCTTAAATGGAAGAAGTTTGGAACCACCAAGACTCTTCCTAGAGCTGGCCGACTACCAAACTGAGTAAACGGGGGAGGAGGGCCTTGGTCAATGAGGTGACCAAGAACCCGATGGTCACTCTGACAGAGCTCCAGAGCTCCTCTGTGCAGATAGGAGAACCTTCCAGAAGGACAACAATCTCTGCAGCACTCCACCAATCAGGCATTTATGGTAGAGTGACCTGACAGAAGCCACTCCTCAGTAAAAGGCACATGACAGCCCGCTTGGAGCTTGCCAAAAGGCACCTAAAGGACTCTCAGACCATGAGAAACAAGATTCTCTGGTCTGATGAAACCAAGATTGAACTATTTGGCCTGAATGCCAAGCGTGACATCGGGAAGAAACCTGACACCATCCCTACTGTGAAGCATGGTGGTGGCAGCATCATGCTGTGGGGATGTTTTTCAGCAGCAGGGACTGGGAGACTAGTCAGGATCGAGGGAAAGATGAACGGAGCAAAGTACAGAGAGATCCTTGATGAAAACTTGCTACAGAGCGCTCAGGACCTCAGACTGGGGTGAAGGTTCACCTTCCAACAGGACAACAACCCTAAGTACACAGCCAAGACAATGCAGGTGTGGCTTTGGGACAAGTCTCTCAATGTCCTTTAGTGGCCCAGCCAGAGATTTGAACCCGATCGAACGTCTCTGGAGAGACCTGAAAATCGCTGTGCAGCGATGCTCCCCATGCATCCTGACAGAGCTTGAGAGGATATGCAGAGAACGCTGCCAAAGTTGTTTCAACAAAGTACTGAGTAAAGGGTCTGAATACTTATGTAAATGTGATATTTCAGTTTTTTATTTTTAATACATTTGCAAACAATTCAAAAAAATTGTTTGCTTTGCCATTATGGGGTATTGTGTGTAGATTGATGAGAAAAACAAAGCAATTTAGTCCATTTTAGAATAAAGCTGTAATGTAACAAAATGTGGAAAAAGTCAAGGGGTCTGAATTACTTTCCATATGCACTGTACATCAAATAACACCATGTTAACTCATTGTTTTCGATTGATGATTGGCAAAAGACTTGTATATATACAGTTGAAGTCGGAAGTTCATATACACCTTAGCCATATACATTTAAACTCAGTTTTTCATAATTCCTGACATTTAATCCATGTAAAAATTCCCTGTTTTATGTCAGTTAGAATCACCACTTTATTTTAAGAATGTGAAATGTCAGAATAATATTAGAGAGAATGATATATTTCAGCTTTCATTTCTTTTATCACATTCCCAGTGGGTCAGAAGTTTACATACACTAAATTAGTATTTGGTAGCATTGCCTTTAAATTGTTTAACTTGGGTCAAACGTTTCGGGTAGCCTTCCACAAGCTTCTCACAATAAGTTGGGTGAATTTTGGCCCACTCCTCCTGACAGAGCTGGTGTAACTGAGTCAGGTTTGTAGGCCTCCTTGCTCACACACGCTTTTTCAGGTCTGCCCACAAATTTTCTATAGGATTGAGGTCAGGGCTTTGTGATGGCCACTCCAATACCTTGACTTTGTTGTCCTTAAGCCATTTTGCCACAACTTTGGAAGTATGCTTGGGGTCATTGTCCATTTGGAAGACCCATTTGCGACCAAGCTTTAACTTCCTGACTGATGTCTTGAGATGCTGCTTCAATATATCCACATAATTGTCCTCCCTCATAATGCCATCTAATTTGTGAAGTTCACCAGTCCCTCCTGCAGCAAAGCACCCCCACAACATGATGCTGCCACCCCCGTGCTTCTTGGTTGGGATGCTCATCTACGGCTTGCAAGCCTCTCCCTTTTTCCTCCAAACATAACAATGGTCATTATGGCCAAACAGTTCTATTTTTGTTTCATCAGACCAGAGGACATTTCTCCAAAATGTACAATCTTTGTCCCCATGTGCAGTTGCAAACCGTTGTCTGGCTTTTTTTTATGGCGGTTTTGGAGCAGTGGCTTCTTCCTCGCTGAGTGGCCTTCAAGTTATGTCGATATAGGACTCGTTTTACTGTGGATATAGATACTTTTGTACCTGTTTCCTCCAGCATCTTCACAAGGTCCTTTGCTGTTGTTCTGGGATTGATTTGCACTTTTTGCACCAAAGTACGTTAATCTCTAGGAGACAGAACGTGTCTCCTTCCTGAGCGGTATGATGGCTGCGTGGTCCCATGGTGTTTATACTCGCGTACTATTGTTTGTACAGATTAACGTGGTACCTTCAGGCATTTGGAAAATGCTCCCAAGTATGAACCAGACTTGTGGAGGTTTACAATTTCTTTTCTGAGGTCTTGGCTGATTTCTTTTGATTTTCCCATGATGTCAAGCAAAGAGGCACTGAGTTTGAAGGTAGGCCTTGAAATACATCCACAGGTACACTGCCAATTGACTCAAATTATGTCAATTAGCCTATCAGAAGCTTCTAAAGCCATGACATCATTTTCTGGAATTTTCCAAGCTGTTTAAAGGAACAGTCAACTTAGTGTATGTAAACTTCTGACCCACTGGTATTGTGATACAGTGAATTATAAGTGAAATATTCTGTCTGTAAACAATTGTTGAAAAGTTACTTGTGTCATGCACAAAGTAGATGTCCTAACCGACTTGCCAAAACTATAGTTTGTTAAAAAGAAATTTGTGGAGTGGTTGAAAAACAAGTTTTAAGGACTCCAACCTAAGTGTATGTAAACTTCCGACTTCAACTGTATGACATACATGATCAAGTGATCATCTTGGTTCTGCTCTTAATTCAGGACAATCTGGTATTGTGAATGGTGGTGTGGATTGACACAATGAATATTCTGTGTGCGTCCTTGATCACGCTACTCCTTGTATCTAGCTAGCTGTGTTGTGAGCAGTGTGCTGATCTAGCCCTGCAGGGCCCTGTCTAACACATCTTCGTCCTGCACAGGGTAGGGCATAGTGACTCGAAGCTGCCTCTGCTCCTCCATGGTACGCTGGATGGTCTCATAGGCGTTGGAGTTCCCCGACCAGCACCGACGAGCCACCTGCAGGGATAAGGTGCCAGGGAGTTTTATGTCACTCGAGTATAAAACATGAATCCTTTATTAATAGGATCTGTGACACAATGGGATTTATATTACATGCAGCCTTTCAACCTATTCTGTCATAATAATTCTAAGAACAGTAATTATGAATAGATATCCAAGACAGCCTCCCCCTTCAGTCCCCATCATCACCCCTCTCTCACCCCGTTAGAGACGTCCCAGTTGAGCATCAGACTGGCTCTCTTCGCTGCCTCCTCCGTCCCGTCCAGGAGCAGACCAAACCCTCCGTTCATCACCTCACCCCTGGAGAGAGACAGGAGACAGACAACGCAGTCTGACTGAGGGGAGGAGGGGACATGACTGGGGCTCTAAACTGTGATTAGGTAACTGTATTTGACCTTCAGAGAGAAACAAAAACGTTGAAAGATTGTCCATCCATGAGAAAGACCCCAACATTTTGGTTGTCACAGGCACAATGTTTCCTAGTTAGTAATTGTCTTATAGGTTTTGGTCTCATAGATTTTTGTGTGCTATCCTATCCTTCTTTCTTCCTTCCTATCCCCAGTTTGAAAGGAGAAACTCAGATCTTACCAGCCGACCCCTCCACCGTTGTGCAGGGACACCCAGGTGGCTCCTCTGAATGCATCGCCTACAAAGTTCTGGACCGCCATGTCTGACAGGGGGCAAGACAGGCACACAGTCACACAGTCACAGAGTCACACAGTCACACAGGCACAGTCACACAGTCACACAGTCACACAGTCACACAAGCACACAGGCACACAGTCACACTTACCCGGGTTCAGTCAAAGTGGATGATTTCTAGCCATCTAGACTAACACACTGACTAATATATTGATGATCATGACAAAATGATATCTGTCTAAATGATGAGTGTACTCTAGTGTACCTGCACAGAAGGCAGAGCCGTCGTACACATTGGAGGTCTCTCTGAAGGGACTGTCTGTTCCACTGACGTCATGGTGGTCTCTACTGATGACCACAGGAGCCTGGACAGAAAACACACACAGTGTCACTGTGTCTGTTTGCCTACTGCTAGCTCACTGCTGGTCTCCGGACCTGGAGGAGAAGGTAGGCTAAGTGGTGAGCACACACTCTCCCACTGTCTCTTTCAGACACACACACACACACACACACACACACACACACACACACACACACACACACACACACACACACACACACACACACACACACACACACACACACGCACACTCTATCACCATAGATTTACCTACCCACTGACTGGACACCAACCAAAACATATAACTTTATATGAACATATAAACAACCATAACATAGAGATGGATAAGTAAGACTTACCGAAACTCTCCTATCAGCAATAGCTTGATTGATGGCCAAGGCAATACACACACGGCCTTTCTGGTCTGAGTAGAGGATTCTGGCTTGGGAGCCCACCACCTACACACAGAGAACATTCAGAAATGGCATTGGCGGTTGTATAATACATTTCTTATTTATCTAGTATCAGGATGTTAATGATTAACATCGTGTCTTATATGTGTCCTATTAATTAATACCAGGCTGTGTTTTCCGGCCTCACGGATCCAGCGGATGTTGTCGTTGTACTGCTGTCGCACACGCTCAGTCACATTGGCGCTGATCTCCTCCAGGACAGTGGCGGCGATGTCATCAGTCAGTGTCAGGTCACGGGGGTCACCGGAGGTGCAGACCCAGCGGAATGGTCCGAAGCCCAGGGAGAAGATGTCACTGCAGAGTGGTCAAGGGTTAGGGCCAAGAGTTTGACCTGATCATGTGACCTGACCAGAAAACTCACCCTGTCACTCACCCCATGATGTGTTGGACGTAGGATGGGTAGCGGAACTCTGTCGCTCCGCCTCCCTCCTTCTCTACCTCCGCTCCTGAATAAAGAGAGATGAACACAAACCTAGATGTTATCAAACTGAAGAGGACTGTGGACGTCACTAGACATGCTGTGTTCAGTCTATTCTTCAGCATGTGTATCGGGACCTTAAAGTTACCCCTTAGCATTAACCACAGATCTTGTATCACATTACCTTACTCCCAATGCTAATATTAACCATTAGGGGGGTGATATAATATCCGACCCTGTGTCAGTGAATCAGTATGGTGGTGGTGGTTTAACTGTAGGACTCACCTGCTCTCTGGGCCTCCAGGAGGAAGGCGTTGCCATAGTCCCAGAAGAACATCCCTGCCTCAGACAGCTTGTTGATGGCAGCTACCTGTCTACAAAGGCTGGGGGAGAGGACGGGAAGACCACCACATGTTAGAGAACAACCCCCTCAACCTTAACCACAAACAGATCAGGGGTCTCCAACTCAATCATGGTCATTCTTGATGAATAGTTGATTTGCTGAATCAGTTGTGTGAGTTGTGACTGGGATGGAACTATAGTTGGCACACCCAGTAGCTCTGCAGGACCAGAGTTGGAGGAGACCCCTGAATTAGACCAACTGCCTTCAAAAAAGGTACAGCATCAAAGTCTAACCTCTCATGGACCATGGTTTTGAAGCGTGCTGGGTCTGTGGCCATGAGCTGGTTGGCCTGGTGGAGGCTGAGCTGAGCTGGGTAGTACCCTCCACTGAAGGGGTTGTGGAGGGAGGTCTGGTCTGAGCCCAGGTCCACCAGCAGCTCTCCTGTCCTCTCATACTCCGTCAACAGACGCTCCCTGGCAGAGAAGGAAACAAGGGATCCCAAAGGTATTTACACTAATAGTGACTGAGGTGTAGATGCCCCATATAGACATGGTATTACTTAAGTCCAGCCCTTGGTTGACATCCCATACTTACCATAAGTCCACAATGTTGCCATGGTAACCCAAGCTGAGGGGAGTCTTGGATCTCTTGGCTTCTCTGTAGAATACAAAATCAGAGGGACGATCTGATAAATCACATAACGTAAACACACAGGTGCTAAAGTCATGACGTGTGCCCCGTATATGTGTGTGTGTGTGTGTGTCTTTATCTGCTATTACCTAATGCGTTGGATGCAGTGTTCTATGTCACTGGTGACCTCCATTAACCAGCCTTGCTCATGTCTCTTCCTCAGGGGCACCTCATCTACCTAAACAGGATCCATGCAAAACACAATCACATATCACTTTAAAACACACCCCAAAGCTCTCCATCACACAAAAACGAAACAGACATCGCTACCATCACATAGGTAGATTAACAGCAGGGAGGGTGTTATTGGCCAATAACAAAGTAAACACACTGACCTCGGCAATGACCCCCACACAGCCAGCGATGACAGCAGCCTTGGCCTGTGCCCCGCTCATGCCCCCCAGCCCCGATGTCACCAACACCCGGCCCCTCAGGTCATCAGACCCCAGATACCTCCGCCCTGCATTCAACACTGTCAGCTAAAGAAGGAGGGAGAGAGAGAGACGGGAAGGAGAGGAAAGACAACGTCAATGTGAGTTTCAAAGGGGATAGTGCCCTCTACTGTTGACTGTGAGGACTTACCATGGTGCCATGGACAATCCCCTGAGGCCCAATGTAGCAGTAGCTACCAGCAGTCATCTGACCATACCTAGGAAAACAAACAAAAAACACATCTTTGGGGGGTTAAAAAAAACTATGAATGGGTAAAAAAAACTAACTGGGTTATATCTGTTACTTACATTGATACACCCAAAGCAAACATCTTCTCATACTGCTCTCTGGAGGAGTAGTTTGGAATGACCTGAGAGGGAGCGAGAGAGAGGATGGGAGGATGATGGCAGAGGGAAGGAGGGAGATCAAACTGGGAAAACCTAAATGGTAACGCCAAATCAGTATCTAACTGAAATGCTTAGAAAAAAAGGTGCTATCTAGAATCTAAAAGGGTTCTTCGGCTGTCCCCATAAGAGAACCCTTTGAATAACTATTTTTGGTTCTAGATATAACCATTTTGGTTCCAGGTAGAACCCTTTGTGGTTCTATGTAGAATCCTTTCCACAGAGGGTTTTACCTGGAACCAAAAAGGGTTCTACTATGGGGACAGCTGAAGAACCCTTTTGGAACCCTTTTTTCCAAGAGTATAGTGAGGAGAGGCGGAGGGAGGGATGTGTGGTTACCATGCCGTTGGTAATGATAGCACGGGGGGAGGAGGGCAGGCTGGGGAACAGCCCCGCTGGATGACCACTGTACATGACCAGAGTCTGCTCCTCTGTCATCTCACTCAGGTAGTACATCACCAGGCGGAACTACACACAAACACACATACACAAAGATATAGAGCGATTCATTCCAATTCTGTCTCCACACGGTACAAATAAAATTACACACACATTACCATACACAGATATCTACATAATGCCATCATAATTGCATGTTCTGTGCTTACCTGGGCCCAGTTACTGAACACCTGTCCATTTCCCCCATAGGTAACCAGCTCCTGGGGAAACTGGAGAGCAGAGCATGGGAAGATGATAAAGCAGATATAGATAGCGTGACTTAGGTGGATTAATACATTGTTTTAGTTAAATAAAATAAAGTGAGCTGTTGTGTACAGTATGTGAGAGTGGTGGTTACCTGGGCAACTGCATGGTCCAGGTTGTTCATGATCATGAGCATGATGGAGGCAGCTTGGCGTGTACGACAGGGGTACTGATCTATAGGGTAGGCCCTGAGGACACACGCATGCCCGTGCAGTACACACACACACACACACACACACACACACACACACACACACACACACACACACACACACACACACACACACACACACACACACACACACACACAAGGACTGATCAGGGTGTGGTAGACCATATCATGGCATCAACAGATAAAGAGGAATACTACAGATGGGGAGATGAGAGGTGGTGTTAGGTGATTATACTGTACGCACCTCATATGTATGAGGGGGCAGAAGCGGTACATGTAGATGTGTCCATACTGCCTGAGTTCCTGGGCAAATTCAGCAGCCAGGATGTTGTGGTGGGAGGGGGGAAAGTAGCGCAGGACATTCCTCAGGGCCAGCTAGAGAGGGGGAGTTGATGAGGGGGTGAAATAGGGGTTCAGAAGGGGGTGGCCCTCTTCTTCTTTTGCATCCTTTTTCCCCCTAACTTTCTGGTCCTTTGTGTTTCACTCCCCCTCTCTATCCATGAAAGCACTCACTCTTATCTCTCTTAATCATTGACAGTGCCCTTTGCTCCCAGTCCTGGCAAACATTAGCGAAGCTGATAGAAGGTTCTGAGGGGATGAATCAACACTGTCTCCTACCCTTAAGTCAAAACATTCCACTGTGCTGAGTATGTGAACCGTGCTTTATTGATCCCAATAGATTGAATAAAATAATTCACATGCACTGTGCATTGTTGGTTACTGTGTCCTCAAGTTTCTCCAACAGCATGTGGATACAACATTCCACAAGCTTGAATCTCAACCCCTTCAGCTTTAAAGATTCACTCTCAACAAGTAATAAAACAGTGGGTATGATTTGACACATTAACTGCCAATTCCTATCTTTATTACATTCACAATCACTCTACCTCTGTCTGGATCAGGTAAGACAAGCGGATGCCTTTTTATAGCGACAAAAAGCAAACTACAACAAAGATGTGGGGATATACACTGAGTATACAAAACATTAAGAACACCTGCTCTTTCCATGACATAGACTGACCAGGTGAATCCATGTGAAAGCTATGATCCCTTATTGATGTCACTTGTTAATAAATCCACTTCAATCAGTGTAGATGAAGGGGAGGAGAAAGGTTAAAGAAGATAAAGATGTTTAAGCCTTGAGACAATTGAGACATGGATTGTAAGATGGCGCCGATAGAGATGGCAGCTTCGCTTCAAGTCCTTAGGAAACTGTGCAGTATTTTGTTTTTGTATGTATTATTTGTTACATTGTTAGCCCAGAAAACATGAACTGTTATTACATACAGCTGGGAAGAACTATTGTATATCAGAGAGATGTCAACTTACCAGCACAAATACCACTACTGTCACGACTTCCACCGAAGGTGGCTCCTCTCCCTGTTCGGGCGGCGCTCGGCGGTCGTCGTCGCCGGTCTACTAGCTGCCACTGATCCTTTTTTCTTTTTCGTTTGGTCATGTCTGTTTTGATTGTTCACCTGTGTCTTGTTTAGGTTGTTTAGTTTGGGTATTTATTCTCGCTCTACCCACTTTGTTTCGTGTGGGTTTGTTTGCGTTTTCCCTGTCTGTGGTTTTGGGTGGCGTTTATTGTTGTTCATTTTTCCTATCAGGTGTTTTTTCCGAGACTTTGTTCTAGAGGATTTTTGTGGACTGCATTTTTGTCTGTGCCTGTAGAGTTTTGATGAACTGTAATAAATACGCTTTCTCCGTATTTACTCCTCTCCTGCGCCTGACTTCTACACCCCCCTCTCGTAGAGAGTTCTGACAACTACAACCAGGAATACGACTTTCCCAATACAGAACCTTTGTCTGCACCTCCTAGGGCATTTGAACTGATTCCAGAGGCTGACCCAAAACAATGCCATCGGAGGAGAGGGTGCTGGAGCGGTCTTCTAGTGAATCTTCGGATGTGCGCACACCAACACACCGCCCACCAATTACTCTCTAACATCCAGTTAGGGCAAGAGTTGCTTTCCAAAGAGATATCCGGGATTGTAACATACTCTGTTTCACGGAGACATGGCTAACTGGGAACATGCTGTCGGAGTCCGTACAACCAACGGGATTTTCAGTGCATTGCGCCGACAGGAACAATCATCTCTCTGGTAAGAAGAAGGGCGGGAGTGTTTCATGATATAATCGTTACTACATACAAGCACTCAAGTCCTTTTGTTCACCTGACCTATAATTCCTCACAATCAAATGCCGACCGTATTATCTCCCAAGGGAACTCTCCTCGGTTATCGTCACAGCCGTGTATATCCAACCGCAAGTGGATACCAAGACGGCCATCAAGGAACTTCACTGGACTTTAGGCAAACTGGAAACCATATATCCTGAGGCTGCATTTATTGTAGCTGGGGATTTTAACAAAGCTAATCTGAGATCAAGGCTGACCATATTATCTCCCAAGGGAACTCTCCTCGGTTATCGTCACAGCCGTGTATATCCCCCCGCAAGTGGATACCAAGACGGCCATCAAGGAACTTCACTGGACTTTAGGCAAACTGGAAACCATATATCCTGAGGCTGCATTTATTGTAGCTGGGGATTTTAACAAAGCTAATCTGAGATCAAGGCTGACCATATTTTATCAGCATATCGATTGCAGTACACGAGCGAGTAACACACTTGACCACTGCTACTCTAACTTCCGCGATGCATACAAGGCCCTCTCCCGCCCTCCTTTTGGCAAATCTGACCATGACTCCATCTTGTTGCTCCCCTCCTATAGGCATAAACTAAAACAGGAAGCGCCCGTGCTTAGATCTATCCAACACTGGTCTGACCAATCAGAATCCACGCTTCAAGATTGCTTCGATCACGTGGACTGGGATATGTTACAGGTAGCCTAAGACAATAACATTGACGTATACGCTGACTCGGTGGGCGAGTTTATAAGGAAATGTATAGAAGATGTTATACCCACTGTGACTATTAAAACCTTCCCTAACCAGAAACCGTGGATTGATGGCAGCATTCGCGCAAAACTGAAAGCACGTTCCACCACATTTAATCATGCCAAGGCAACCGGAAACATGGGAGAATACAAACAGTGTAGTTATTCCCTCCGTAAGGCAATCAAACAAGCAAAGCGTCAGTATAAAGACAAAGTGGAGTCACAATTCAACAGCTCAAACACGAGACGTATGTGGCAGGGTCTACAGACAATCACGGATTACAAAAAGATAACCAACCTCATCGCAGACATTGACGTCTTGCTCCCAGACAAATTAAACAACTTCTTTGCACCAACATGGCCCGCTAACTAAGACTGTGGGTTCTCCTTCTCCATGGCCGACGGAGTAAAACATTTAAATGTGTTCACCCTCGCAAGGCTGCCGGCCCAGACGGCATCCCTAGCCGTGTCCTAAGAGCATGCGCAGACCAGCTGGCTGGTGTGTTTACGGACATATTCAATAATCCCTATCCCAGTCTGCTGTCCACACATGCTTCAAGATGGCCACCATTGTTCCTGTTCCCAAGAAAGCTAAGGTAACTGAAATATGTGACTATTGCTGCATAGCACTCACTTCTGTCATCATGAAATGCTTTGAGAGACTAGTCAAGGATCATATAACCTCCACCCTACCTGTCACCCTAGACCCACTCCAATTTGCTTACCGCCACAATAGGTCCACATACGATGCAATCGCCATCACACTGCACACGGCCCTATCTGGAAAAGAGGAATACCTATGTAAGAATGCTGTTCATTGACTACAGCTCAGCATTCAACACCATAGTACCCTTCAAACTCATCATTAAGCTTGAGACCCTGGGTATCGACCCCGCCCTGTGCAACTGGGTCCTGGACTTCCTGACGGGCCGCCCCCAGGTGGTGAGGATAGGAAACAAAATCTCCACTCCGCTGATCCTCAACACTGGGGCCCCATTAGGGTGCGTTCTCAGCCCCCTCCTGTACCCCCTGTTCACCCACGACTGTGTGGCCATGCACACTTCCAACTCAATCATCAAGTTTGCAGACGACACTACAGTGGTAGGCATGATTACCAACAACAAATGTAAATGTAAACAACGAGACATCCTACAGGGAGGAGGTGAGGGCCCTCGGAGTGTGGTGTCAGGAAAATAACCTCACACTCAATGTCAACAAAACAACAGAGTTGATCGTGGACTTCAGGAAACAGCAAAGGGAGCACCCCCCTATCCACATCGACGGACAGCAGTGGAGAAGGTGGAAAGTTACTCTGTGTACATATCACCGACAAACTGAAATGGTCCAAGCACACAGACAGTGTGTTAAAGAAGGTGCAACAGCGCCTCATCAACATCAAGGGACTGAAAAAATGTGGCTTGTCACTAAAAACCCTCACTAACTTTTACAGGTGCCCAATTGAGAGCATCCTGTCAGGCTGTATCACCACCTGGTACAGCAACTGCACCGTCCACAACCGTAGGGCTCTCCAGAGGGTGGTGCGGTCTGCACAACGGATCACTGGGGGCAAACTGCCTGCCCTCCAGGACACCTACAACCCCCGATGTCACAGGAAGGCAAAAAATATCATCAAGGACAATAACCACTCAAGCCACTGCCTGTTCACCCCACTTCCATCCAGAAGGCGAGGTCAGTACAGGTGATCAAAGTTGGGACAGAGAGATTGAAAAACAGCTTCTATCTCAAGGCTATCAGATTGTTAAACAGCCACCACTAGCACAGAGAGGCGGCTGCCTACCTACAGACTTGACATCACTGGCCACTTTAATAAATGGAACACTAGTCACTTTAATAATGCCACTTTAAGGATGTTTACATATCTGGCATTACTCATCTCATATGTATATACTGTATACTGTATCCTTCACTATCTATTCTTTATTATCTATTGCATCTTAGCCGCTCTGTCACTGCTCATCCATATATTTTATATTTATATATCCTCATCCCATTCCTTTATTAGATTGTGTGTATTAGGTTTTGTTGTGGAATTTGTTAGATATTAGGTTTTGTTGTGGAATTGTTAGATATTACCTGTTAGATACTGCTGCACCATCGGATCTAGAAGCATAAGCATTTTGATACACTCGCAATAACATCTGCTAACCATGTGTATGTGACCAATAAAATTTGATTTGATTTAATTGTGATCGTGTGCCATTCAGAGGGTCAATGGGCAAGACAAAATATTTACGTGCCTTTGAACTGGGTATGGTAGTAGGTGCCAGACACACTGGTTTGTGTCAAAAACTGCAATGCTGCTAGGTTTTTCACATTCAACAGTTTCCCTTCTATATCAAGAATGGTCCACCACCCAAAGGACCTACCCAACTTGACACAACTGTGCAAAGTATTGGAGTCAAAATGGGCCAGCATCCCTGTGGAATGCTTTCGACACCTTATAGAGTCCATGCCCCGACAAGTTGAGGCTGTTCTGAGGGCAAAAGGGGGGCGGGTTTGGTATACTCAGTGTAGATGTATAATCATCTTGTGAAGATATGCATCTTTGGTCTGGTTTACTACTAACATACCACATTAAAAGCATTATGGTTTCACTCATAGATAAACAGAGAGGCCTTAAAAGCAAAAGTACTTATCAGTATTGCAATACTCAATCTGCAGATAAATCCCTGAGTATGACGTCAATGCTCGTTGACACGTTCTGCATTCAGAGATGTGACAATATGTCTGTGGACTCACCCTCTCCTCCTCTGGAGTGAGGTTGGGCGTCCTGACGGGTGCATGTGGCACACTGGGGTCCCGGCCCCGATTGGATGGCATGGGGTCCAGTGGCAGGCCGCTACACAACTCCTTCAGGTTTGACATCCTGTCCACTGTGGCCTGTCACACTATGGGGGATTTAAGCAGGATCAGAGGAGAGACAAACCCAGAGAGACACACAATGTCTGGGAACGCAGGAAAAATGGGCACGCAGCTCTGTAGCTCACTGCTGACCACTGTTTATCAGAGTAAAGGGTCTGTAGTCTGTGGGACAGCTACCTGTATAAGGTTGAGATAAGGGTCACCCTCCGCTCGCCACTCCCATTGGCTATCTGGCCTCTTTCCCCTCCTCACCCCACCAATAGCAGGGCAGAGCCAGAGAAGGGTGTGTGGTAATAATTTATTTTCTAGTGAACATGATGTGGCACACGCTTCAGTCGACAAACACTGGGTATGTATCCCAAAAGGCACCCTATCCCTAAGTAGTGCATTACTTTTGACTAGAGCCAGCCTTATGGGCCTAGTGCACTACTTAAGGAATAGGGTTCCATTTAGGACACAAACTGGCACTGACCTCTGACCTCAGCTAAAACATGTAACTCAGTTACACAAAAGAAAAACACCCCCCACATGCACTTCTCAGAACCTTTGGCCAGGCCCATGTTACCCCCAGGCAAACACACCTTAATAAGGAAAATACAATGGAACCACCTATAATAGTAACTAAGTATTAACCACAAAAAATAGGTTGCTTGAGAATTAATAAGGGTAGGAAGCAATTATGTCCAGGATGCAATCAACTTAAAAACATTTTCTCCTTCATTTCACCCCCCAAGAAATGTCGTGGTCACCTATCTTCATCATTTAGCATGCACATGCTCAGAACTGACAAGGTTCCTTTCTGTAGAAGTAGTCAGTTCACAGCCACACACTGCTGATCCAGAACTCAAGGCCAGTTGAATGGAGTTCAAATATAGATTGTGTTGTAATCCTTAAGAGTCCACCCGTGAGTCAATCTAAGTAACATAATAAAGAAATCCCCATCAAAATCCGTCAGTTTAAGCTAGAGATATCATGTTTTTTGCATGGTCTGCGTCTCAATCCACCGCATCAGCATATGTCAGCCTTCCGCATCTGCAGTGGATGGTGGCCGAGCTACAGCAGTGTTTGTCAGACCATGAGACATCCTGAAAATCTGTCTTCTCACGAAAATGTACAAATCAACTTGCAAGATTGCCAGCCAACTAGCCTCCTAACGTTAGCCCTACTAGCTTGCTAATGTTAGCCCTACCAGACTGCTAACATTATGTTATCACTGAATGAGTCAGCCAGTTGCTATCAACTGCAGCTACATTAAAATAAACCAACGTTTTTGGAAAAACATAACGCCATCTAACCAGTTATCGAAGAATGTTAGCTTTATGCAGTTATCTTAGCCAGCAAGCTAGCCAGCAAGCTAACATTTGCTATTTAGCCACCTAGCTATTAGCTTAACCAGCCTAGCCAAACACCATGATTATGGTTGTCAAGCTAGAGCCCAACTACTGGAGACCAGCTAGAACCCAATTAATGATACACAACTAAAACATAAACAAAGAGAGAGCAGAGACTTACAGATTGATGGCTGGGGCCCATCCATGCAGTGCAGGCTGAGTTAGCAACCAAAGCGAGGGGGAGGTGGTGCTTCAACGGGCCGATAGAGAGTCAGGGGAATCTTGAAAAAAATATCCAAAATAGATAGATTCCAGATTGCAGTCAGCTAGTGCTCTAGCACTAAGCCAAGGTGGAAAAAGTTACAAAACTCCCGAAGCTTACTTCACAGAGAACATGACGAAAAGTTTACAAAACTAAAAGAACAGACGAGGTACTAGACAATTAGAGAAGCAGGTATGAATTTCTCTTTCATTTTGAGCCCATGTCAAGAAGGCACCAGAGCCTACCGTGCTAAAGGGTTCCCACTAGATAACACAGCACAATGTCTGTGAAGAGCATGAGGTGTGGCTAACATTAGTCAGCTTGAGCTAGCTACAGAGATAGCACCGAGTAGATCCTACATATGATGTTGAGAAATAGTAAATTGTGGATAGTTTAGAAGATATCCGGAAATAAGTTAATAAATATGTAATAACCCCAAAACATAACGATGTTTGTACTTATAGGTAACCAGATCGTGACTACAACTAAGTTAATAAGTCTTTGACCACACACAGGACCTCGGCGTTACTCTGGACCCTGATCTCTCTTTTGAAGAACATATCAAGACTGTTTCAAGGACAGCTTTTTTCCATCTACGTAACATTGCAAAAATCAGAAACTTTCTGTCCAAAAATGATGCAGAAAAATTAATCCATGCTTTTGTTACTTCTAGGCTGGACTACTGCAATGCTCTACTTTCCGGCTACCCGGATAAAGCACTAAACAAACTTCAGTTAGTGTAAAATACGACTGCTAGAATCCTGACTAGAACCAAAAAATGTGATCATATTACTCCAGTGCTAGCCTCCCTACACTGGCTTCCTGTTAAGGCAAGGGCTGATTTCAAGGTTTTACTGCTAACCTACAAAGCATTACATGGGCTTGCTCCTACCTATCTTTCCGATTTGGTCCTGCCGTACATACCTATACGTACGCTACGGTCACAAGACGCAGGCCTCCTAATTGTCCCTAGAATTTCTAAGCAAACGGCTGGAGGTAGGGCTTTCTCCTATAGAGCTCCATTTTTATGGAATGGTCTGCCTACCCATGTGAGAGACGCAGACTCAGTCTCAACCTTTAAGTCTTTACTGAAGACTTATCTCTTCAGTAGGTCCTATGATTAAGTATAGTCTGGCCCAGGAGTGTGAAGGTGAACGGAAAGGTTGGAGCAACGAACCGCCCTTGCTGTCTCTGCCTTGCCGGTTCCCCTCTCTCCACTGGGATTCTCTGCCTCTAACCCTATTACAGGGGCTGAGTCACTGGCTTACTGGTGTTCTTCCATGCCGTCCATGGGAGGGGTGTATCACTTGAGTGGGTTGAGTCACTGACGTGGTCTTCCTGTCTGGGTTGGCGCCCCCCTCCCCCCCTTGGGTTGTGCCGTGGCGGAGATCTTTGTGGGCTATACTCGGACTTGTCTTAGGACGGTAAGTTGGTGGTTGGAGACATCCCTCTAGTGGTGTGGGGGCTGTGCTTTGGCAAAGTGGGTGGGGTTATATCCTGCCTGTTTGGCCCTGTCCGGGGGTATCATCGGATGGGGCCACAGTGTCTTCTGATCCCTCCTGTCTCACCCTCCAGTATTTATGCTGCAGTAGTTTATGTGTCGGGGG
This sequence comes from Salmo trutta, assembly GCF_901001165.1. Lineage (NCBI taxonomy): Eukaryota > Metazoa > Chordata > Actinopteri > Salmoniformes > Salmonidae > Salmo > Salmo trutta. Next base: position 31,902,176 of record NC_042972.1, on the reverse strand, counting down.
GCTAGGGTCAGTCTGTTACATCTGGAGTATTTCTCTTGTCTTATCCGGTGTCCTGTGTGAATTTAAATATGCTCTCTCTAATTCTCTCTTTCTCTCTTTCTTTCTTTCTCTCGGAGGACATGAGCCCTAGGACCATGCCTCAGGACTACCTGGCATGATGACTCCTTGCTGTCCCCAGTCCACCTGGCCGGGCTGCTGCTCCAGTTTCAACTGTTCTGCCTGCGGCTATGGAACCCTGACCTGTTCACCGGACGTGCTTGTTGCACCCTCGACAACTACTATGATTATTATTATTTGACCATGCTGGTCATTTATGAACATTTTAACATCTTGACCATGTTCTGTTATAATATCCACCCGGCACAGCCAGAAGAGGACTGGCCACCCCTCATAGCCTGGTTCCTCTCTAGGTTTCTTCCTAGGTTTTTGGCCTTTCTAGGGAGTTTTTCCTAGGGAGTTTTTCCTAGCCACTGTGCTTCTTTCACATGCATTGCTTGCTGTTTGGGGTTTTAGGCTGGGTTTCTGTACAGCACTTTGAGATATCAGCTGATGTACGAAGGGCTATATAAATACATTTGATTTGATTTGATTTGACTGTGTTGTTACATTTGGTATTTTGTGTTTTATTAGGATCCCCATTAGCTATTGTGATCGCAGCAGCTACTCTTCCTGGGATCCACACAAAACATGAAATAATACAGAACATTAAGAGACAAGAATAGCTCAAGGACAGAACTACATACATTTAAAACATAGCATTATATAGATATTATATTCTCCCCTACATAGCCTACATATCAGTACATACACACAAAATACCTAGGTCAAATAGGGGAGAGGCGTTGTGCGGTGAGGTGTTGCTTTATCTGTTTAGTTTTTTTTAAACCAGGTTTGCTGTTCACTTGAGCAATCTGAGATGACGTTCCATGCAATCATGGCTCAATATAATACTCTACGTTTTTTAAAGTTTGTTCTGGATTTGGGGACTGTGAAAAGACACCTGGTGGCATGTCTGGTGGGGTAAGTGTGGGTGTCAGTGCAGTGTGTAAATTGACTATGCAATCTATTTGGAATTTTCAACACATGAATGTTTCTTATAAAAACAAGAAGTTATGCAGTCAGTTGCTCCTCTACTTTTAGCCAAGAGAGACTGGCATGCATAGTATTGATATTAGCCCTCTGATTACAGTGAAGAGAAAGATGAGCCACTCTGTTCTGGGCCAGCTGTAATTTTTCTAGGTCTTTCTTTGCAGCACCTGACCATATGACTGGGCAATAATCAAGATAAGATAAAACTAGACCCTGCTTGACTTGATTTGTGGAGTGTGGTGTCAAAAAAGCAGAGCATCTTTTTATGACGGACAGACCTCTGCCCATCTTCACAACCATTGAATCAATATGCACAAATTGGGGTATTGTTGTATGGTGGTATTGAACCTTTTGTGTTGTGGATATGTGGTGGTGTAGGGATGTTATGTGATGTACTGTTTTATCTTTAGCTCATTCATTGCAAACATAGTTCAACTGATTTATCTTCTGTTTTATATGTAAAGTGGGTGCTTTGGTGTGTTTGGACCCCAGGAAGAGGAGCTGCTGCCCTGTTTTGACCGTGACAGTTTACAATCCAAGGCGACACCAAGTAATTTAGTCTCGCTCAACAGCCACATTATTCATTACCAGATTCAGCTGAGGTCTAGAGCTTAAGAAATTATTTGTACCAAATGCAATGTTCTTAGTTTTAGAGATGTTCAGGTCCAGTTTATTACTGGCCACCCATTCTAAAACTGACTACAACTCTCTGTTTAGGGTTGCAGTGATAGCTGTGGTTGCTGACACGTATAGGGATGAATCATTAGCATACATAGATGCACAGGCTTTGTTTAATGCCAGTGGCAGGTCATTGGTAAAAATGAGTAGAGGGCCAAGAGAGCTGCCATGCGGCATGTTTATCATTAGAGAAGCATCCATTAAAGAAAACCTTCTGTGTTCTATTAAATAGATAGCTCTAAATCCACGATTTGACAGAGGTTGAAAAGCCATAACACAAGTTTTTTCAAAATCAGGTCATGATCAATAATATAAAGGCTACTAACCTTTATATTATTTCTGTGTTTCTGCGCATGAGCTCAGCTAGCCAATGTCACCATGACATCGTCTACAAGGGTGATCGGGATGTCTATTGGAGAAGCAGTTTCTACCTATCTTGTACTGTCACAGATAGAACAATAAACCAAAATACGAAGCATCTGGTTGGCGTTTCCACTCAATACCAAATATGGTGATGAGAGGAAGCCCAGTTGCCGGCAGTGGAAGAAGATGGAACAAGATGGATTTTGGCCGACATTCTGCTCCTTTTCTCATCGATTAAACTTTTGATCTCAATACATTTCTGTTTCCAAAACTAGAATCTGTTACTAACAGAGTGGACTAAGTTTTGTAGACTTTACCCTTTGCCAAAGTTTTAAAAAACTGAGTTATTTAGGAGTGCAAGGGCGAATTGAATTAGTACACATGCGCACTTCATTGAGTAGGCGTTCCCTAACGGAAATATGCAAATATATGCTAGAATGAGCCAAAAGCATCTTGTTAGCTCGTGCTTGGCTCTGCCTGCTCTTGTCTGCCCGCCTTGCTTGCTCCACTATGATTAATTTGCTTCCATTGGAAACGACAGGCTGTGGTCTATCTTGGCTTAGTAATAAAAATCTTAGATGGCAGGACATGACGGACCCCTTTTATCTGCCCCTCTTAGTTCCTGATGTAATTCGTAGTGAACTGTCACACTGATAGAGAAGGGGGTAGCTGCATCCCAATATGGCGACCAGAGTATCAAATCACATTTTATTTGGTCACATATAAATATTTAGCAATGTTATTGCTGTATTGTAATTCACAACAATACACGCAAATCTAATAGTAAAATAATGGAATTAAGAAATTTATAAATATTGGGACGGGCAATGTCGGAGTGCCATTGACTAAAATACAGTATATACATATGAAATTTTAGGGCTCCTGAGTGGCGCAACAGTCTAAGGCACTGCATCTCAGTGCAAGAGGTGTCACTACAGTCCCTGGTTTTATTCTAGGCTGTATCACATCCAGCCATGATTGGGAGTCCCATAATAGGGCGGTGCACAATTGGCCCAGCGTCGTCTGGGTTTGGCCGGGGTAGGCCGTCATTGTAAATAACAATTTGTTCTTAACTGCCGTGCCTAGTTAAAAAAAAGGTAAAAATGAAATGAGTAAAACACTATGTAAACATTATTAAAGTGACTAGTGATTCCATGTCTATGTACATAGGGCAGCAGCCTTTAAGGTGCAGGGTTGAGTAACCGGTTGGAAGCCGGCTAGTGATGGCTATTGTCATGACTTGCCCTTTTAGGCGAGGATCATAGGCGCCAGATCCCCCCCTTCTCTCGCTCTCTCACCAGTTTTATGACGGTCATAAATACCTGCAGGAAAACTCTCTCCCACTCTTTCAGAAATGGAAGTTAAATCCCTTTGTTACCTGAGAGACGTTGCAGTACGGTAAGATCAAAAGGTTGAATAATTAAACAATATTTCTGTAATCCACAGTTGGATACTTGGGTACTTAAAGAACAATCATGTTGAATTCTTTACTAATTTGTGATGTAACTAAGGACAGTAGAACAACATAACTGCATCTCTGAGTGTGTATATTTCCCAGTGATCAGATTCACATCCAGATGTTGTGGACTTATATTAGATTCAATTATTTGTCAGAAGATGTAATGTTAGCCTTCTAAATGAGATAACTATTTTTCATATGAAGTCTTAACCGGTCAGTGACCACACCCACGTGAGCACAGACATTACGACAAAACGAGGGAATGCCCCTTTTTCCCCTCGAGTGCTTATTAAATAGGACTTGTGACAAAATGTACATTAGGCCAGCGAGGCCGACAACATGAGCTGAAAGGTACAGAATGGCTAGAAACTCAAACTTGCAACAGAGAACAAGAAAATCTCTACAGTCTTCACACAAAGAAAAAACTAAAACTTTCCCCAAAATGAGTTTTTATTGACAAAAATTGTTTTTCTGCCCAGAATACATTTGTTCAGAACAACATTCTTACATATAAAAAAAAAAAGAAAATTATTTTACACTGTAGATGAATTCAATGCATAGTATATATATACAGAAAACCAAAATTCATGGTGTGAAAGTGTTTAATACAGTCATGCTCAAAGCAGACAATTAAAAAAAAAAAATCTTTCCTCACCCAACAAAATGGGCAAAAAGGTATGAATGTGGCATATAAGTACGATTACATCTCCCTAAACGTACACCACCTCCCTTCAGCCCAGTTTCAACAGAGAGGACCTATGAGTGGTTCACTTGATAACTCTTCCAATGCACTTTCATAAAAAGTAAACACTTGACAAAGCTGCACCACATTCTAAGAGCCCTACGCTCCACTTTCTGATCCTACAGTATTATTGGAGCGCGGCTTTAAACAGTCACATGTCTGGCCGACAAACATGGTTATATTCTGAGATTCTTGACCAAACCTTCCCTTGCTACTCAATCAGAGAAATGAGTGGCCATCAGGTCAAAATCTGATGGCCACTCAAAAGAACATACCAAAGAGCCCAGTTGTGAAGGTACACTCTACATTCACGCCTATATCCTCCAGGTAATTGAGGCGATGGAATTTAAGCAGAAAACCAAAGCATTCCTATGTATACTGTGTTGGGTTGTATGAAGTCAGTCCAGTAAGAGGGACTTCTCATCCCAGTGCAGTATACATGCTTGTATACTACAGAGCCGTTGTCACAGTCTGAAAAGGGACAACACCTCCACCCCCTCATAAACGCTTGTGGATCAGACCATTTTAATAGATATGAAACACTTCAGATGACCCTGAGGAGGCTAACCAGTCTCAGGCAAACTGGTACAGAGCGGTTGATCGGAGTGTTGTGAATGTCAGGATGTAGTCAGTCCTACCACTTCACTACACACACACACACACACACACACACACACACACACACCATTCTGTTTGAGCTGAACCTCCTGTAGGCCATGTCAGGGGACATGCCAGAAAGCATCCGGAAAATGACACAGGAGAGAACAGATTCATTGTGCAGATAAAAAAAAATCTAAATGGAGATAAAAGAATGTGAATAATAAGAGTTTGGTAGGACTTGGTCTGATCTGGGGCATGTCCATGTGCACTAAGAGGGTTGCTTCGTCACAGGTGTTGCAGCCAGGTGTCTGACTAGAAGAGCAGTGCTCCCATGCTGCCCACTTCACTCTGCTCCTTGACAAAGATCTCAAAGTACTGGTAGATGATGGTGACGGCCAGCAGGATACCGGTGCCCGAGCCAATAGCACCCAGGAAGTCCGCCATGACAGATAGACCGCCGATACAGAGACCACCAAAGGCCGCCGCTGTGGGGATGTACCTGGAAAGCACAGAGGCAAGATTCCAGCTTGATACAGAAGGCAAACTCAAGTAGTAGCGCACCAATCATTACCCGAAGAAAGCATGTTTGGAAAAGTGTAATATTAAACCCTGTTAAATTAAGACATGGATTGTTGTGGCTAAGGTTAGAGTTTTGACTAAGATAGTTTACCTGTTGAGTTCATGAACCATGGAGGTCTCTCTGTGTCCCCTCATCACCATCTGCTGCTCCTTTAGCTGCTTAGCCACCTGCGAAAGCAAACACACACTCATGGATTACATTACATAACACATGTACAGGTCCTCTGAAACATGCTATCCTCAAATGCCCTAGACATTTTAGGAGATTCCTACATCAAAATTATGAATTTATGATTACATAGTCTAACAAATGTACAGCACATGTGGTAGAAGGACTTACATCTTTGGCAGAAGAGCCAGACACCTCGATCCAGGTCTTGGAGAAAAAGGCACAGGAGCCCAGCATGAAGCAGATGTAGATGGCAGCGTGGATGGGGTCATCTAGGACCGAGCCAAACGACTCCGGGGGAGAGAAGTAGTAACAGAGCCCACCCACTGGGTAGGCTCGAGCTGGACCGCCTGACGATGTGTCCTACAAACACACAAGTCTGGTCAGCTTATACATTCTGTGTTGCTGGATATGTTCAAATCTAATCAGATTTGATTGGTCGTGTACACATATTTTGCAGATGTTATCACAGGTGTATTAGCTCCAACAGTGCAGTAATACCTAACAATACATGCAAATCCCCAAAATAAAAATAAGGAATTAAGAAATATTAGAATGAGCAACGTCAGAGTCCGGAATATAAATATATAGTGTAATGTATAAGATGGTGTGTATTGATATTATAGACAGTATATAGATAGAAAGGTGTGTACAACAGGTAGTTATATATGATGAGTCTTGACTATAAAATAGTGTATACACACATGAAGTGGGTAAAACAGTATTTAAACATTATTAAAGTGACCAGTGTTTAATGACTATGTACATAGAGCAGCAGTCTCTAAGGTGCAGGGATTAATACCGGCTGGTAGCGGGCTAGTAACAGTGACTTAAGTTCAGGGTACTGTGTGGATGTTAATGTGACAAACCTTGAGTTTAGAGTTCAGACATGGTAGTTCAGGGAAATGGTTTAAAATGGTGTGTACTTACAGACCAGGTGCCCAGCAGGTTAACCAGGAAGTTGCCACTGAAGCGAGTGGAGAGCATCTGAGAGATGACGTACAGGTTGGACACGAGGGCAGACTGGAGGATGATGGGAATGTTGGAGGTGTAGAAGAGCTTGATGGGATAAGTGTTGTACTGGCCACGGTAACGGGCAGACTTGATGGGCAGGTCCACCCTGAAGCCCTGTAGAGAGACATGGTAAGAGAGGGTAGAACATACCCATATCATAAATATATAACGTCTAAATGGTCATTAATAAAAAGTTAACATTTTTTTATACAATGTGTTGTTTTCTGACAATAACAAATGTGTTCAACTCCTTTAACAGGTTTTAAGGAAGAAAGACAGTTACTGACCTGGAAGTATATGACTACACCAAAGACGAAAACAGTGGCGAGGAGGTTCAAAAGATTTGGCAGGTTCTGGCGGTAGAAGGCCTCTCTCAGGGCACGCACTTTGTCTGTTCGCGTGGCCAGCAGGTGGAAGAGGGCAATGATGGCTCCCTCAAACTCTGTACCTAAACACAAGAGACTAAAACATCAGCCTCACATCTACAGACCACCTAAACTAACCTTGACCCCTGGGGTTCTTCTCAAGTCCAAGTCGATCTATAGGAGCCATAGTTGGTCTTATGTGAAATTACCACTTGCATATAACCAGGTATTATCTCTGATAGTGGAAATTAGTAAGTCTGTCCTAAATGTACACCCAGACAGGGCACATCATTTTCAATGCCTCAGTTTAGCCCGTGAGACCTGCTGTCCTTCTTCCACAGCCGTCTGCTCTGGTGTCTTACCTCTGCCAGTGTTGACAGTAGTGGGGCTGAAGGCCTTCCAGACAATTGTCTCACAGATGTTGGTGGCAATGAACAGGGAGATACCAGAGCCCAGACCATAGCCCTTCTGCAGCAGCTCATCCAGCAGCAGCACGATTAGACCTGCCACAAACAGCTGGAGGGGGAGACAGGTGAGTTAGAGACCGAGACAAACCACTCACACTGGAGGCCTGTTTGACTTCCTTTAAATAGACCTTTTCTTCATACATTCATTGAAGTAATCGGAGAAGGTTGGATTGGTTAAAAATTAGGATGTGAACCTCGCTTTAAATTATCCAATCACTTACAGATTCATAGTGATAACCTCTGAAAAGGTAGCAAGAAAGGAGTATTGGACCAAGGCCTGAATCTGAGGGGGGGATAAGAATATGACAGAGGGGTGGAGTGGAGGGCTCACCTGGATGATGATGAGCAGACAGATCCCAGCGCCCATATCGGAGGGGTCTCCGTACATTCCAGTCATCACATACACGATGGCCTGACCAATGGTGATGATCATACCAAACACTGTAGGAGATAGCAATGGGTTAGAAATGATATGGCCTCATTCACAGTAGTGCTTAAACTTGACAGAATTAGGTCAAACTAAGAACAAGAAGTGGGGATTGTGGTCTTACATTTCTGTGCGCCGTTAAAGAGGGCCCTGTCTTTAGGGGTGTCTCCCACCTCAATGATCTTAGCCCCGGCCAGGAGCTGCATGATTAGGCCGGAGGTGACTATGGGAGAGATACCCAGCTCCATCAGGGTACCTGGATGGACAGGAGAGACCCAGGGGACGTTAACAGGAGAGCAGAGCCATAGAGTTGTTCAGCCATTCAATCAGAAAAGATACCAATTACACACTCAAGTCAGAGATAAAAGTATCACTCCTATTGATCAATTCATCATTCACTCAACACTATCAATTCACACACTCAGTTACTAATTGACTCATTCATTGCCATGTCCGTTGATTGATGTATCGATTCACAGAGAGATTAATTTATTCACTTGTTGTTTCTACATTGCAAAAGTGACAACCCACCTCTGTTGGAGGCCAGAATGACTCTCATCCAGTAGAAGGGATCTGCAGAGTCTGAGGACATGATGCCAAAAAGGGGAATCTGGAGGATAGGTGACAGACATTCAGGCGTGAGTTTTTATTCTACTCAATTAAAATGCTAGAAAAGAGAGTGTGTGAACAATACAGCAGATATTTACCTGGCAGCACACAAGGAAAATGAAGAGAGTGATGGCTGTCCATAGTACCTTCTCTCTGAACTGGATCTATTGAACACAGCAATTACAGTGAGACATGGAAGCAACAATGACAGCAGGCACAACAGAGGTTTATACAGTTGAAAGTAAAACATACTTGTCTTCATAAAGTAAATACTGTACCTTTCTTTCAGGTTTCTGGATTTCAGGTAATACAGCGCAGAACGGCTTTATTACCTCCAGGAATTTGACTGAAAACAGACAAAAGGAGGGATTTTATTCAATAGACTCGCCATAATAAACATAAATCAAGACCAGTGAATGACCTAACAATTTATAGGGGGACGTGGCATAGCGGTACATGCATAGGGGATTGGATCCTCGCCTATAAACTAAGCGAATTCACAATGAAAACAGATCTTTCTATACACAATTGTTAATCCAATTTAAAACATTTAACATACCAGCAAATGTGTTTCAGTAAACATGTACTGCTTATGATACAAGATATTTAAACCCGTGTCAAACACCGGCTGTTTGCTATGCGTCGTCATCACTAATCTGGATGTGTTGGTCTGCATCAAAAATATAGCTAACATTAGCTATACTAGCTAGATAACGTTACATGTTAACTAGTATGCAGTAGAAATCATGCTCCAAGATATCAGTTACCATGTAACATTGGTTGATATGATATAGTTATCAATGTAACGTTAGCTGACTGGACATAATAAAAAGTAGTTAACATCTGTACAGCTAACGTTAGCAAACTAGATAGCTAACGTTAGTTAGCAAGTGACACTGATAACTAACGCGTTAGCTGGCTAACTAGCTAGCTCTTTTAAACTTCCGTTTCTTGACAACTGACAAAACTAGCCATTTTCTTGCAGACATTGCTGTTGAAGACAGGAGTTAAAAATATGCCTGAAACAAAGACCATTTGTCATCCAGCTAGCTAACAGTTAGCTCTAGCTACAATGAAAATGGCCTTAGATCCAATCATTGAAAAATGACATAGACTGCATCGGATTCATCAAAAGTTCCCAGATTATATGAAATCGTCCTTTACTTTAGCCAGCTACTTTAGTCTGGGGGATACTCACTGCCCATGATGATTTCTCAAGCGTTACGATCTTTGAGTGTGTGGTCCTTATGTGTCAATAGGTCTCTCCAGTTTTCGGTCTGACTACCGGCGAAACGCTCTACAGCTGAGAAAGAAAGCGCTTTAGAGACACGTCAACACTACACAAGCAAAGATAGAACAATGAAACAGATATTTCACTGGATGTATAAATGTGAAGCATCCGGTTGGCGTTTCCACTCACTACCAAATATGGTAGCGAGAGGAAGCCTACTGGCGCGCAGTGGGAGAAGAGGGGGTGAGGTTGATTTTGGCCGACATTCTGCACATTTTCTCATCGATTAAACATTTGATCTTAATGCAGTTTACTGTTCCCAAAATCGGTTATGAACAGGGCGGGCTACGTTTTCTAGACCTTACCCCTTGCAAAAGTAGAAATCGCGCTGTTTAGGAGTGCAAAGGCTAATGTAGTTATTGCACATGCGCATTTCACAGAGTAGGCGTTCACTGACGGGAAATATGCCTCTATATACTAGAACGCGCAAATTGATATCGCTAATGCGCGCTTGGCTCTGCCCCATCCTTGCTTGTTCTGCCCACTATGACTAATTTGTTCCCATTGGAAACGACAAGCTGTGGTCTATCTTGGTTTAGTTATAAAAATATTTGACACAGGCGCTCCATAGAGACGGAAGAGGAAGCGAGACACACACTCGTTTTTTCCCTGGTTCAATGAACTAAATAATACCAGACCCAGATACTATTGCATTGGTGTCACACACGGTTAAGTAGACCGGAACGAACCTTTTTTTCAATGGTTAACGGCATCCAATAAATGTTTCATTACCGCCAAGTACTAGACTGGAGTATAACTCCCTTATACTTTGCTTAAAAAATAATAATAATACAAAATTACGAAATAAATCAACAAATATCCTAACATCTAACCTTACACTCATTAAACACCCACCACCATACTCCACTATTTAAATCTATTAAGTCCTATCTCAGGCCTACAGCCTGAAAGGATGGGACACCATCACCCAACACACTCTGTAACCCTTCTGACGTCAAGTCTCGTACACCTAAATACTTCTCTGCAGCTGCCACCACAACCTCAATTTTCTGCGACTTACATTCCATCCCTGCAGTACAGTTGATAACCATTGCTATAAATGCAACAACAAAAAAATCTAATCTTACTGAAACATATCACTTATTGGCCTATTCCTCTGTACTGGTACAGATCTACTACTCATACCACTCCTCTCAGGATACCTCCACCTTGACCCATCTTCCTCTACTTTCTTCGCTGCCTCAGAACACGACAACTCTAACCCTGGAAACCTCAACCTGCTTCTCTCACACTGGACATTTCTGATCCCCAGTGACATGGGCACCACTACAATAAACACATACAGCTTCTTTCCCCAATGCTACACATTCCTTTGTCTCATGCCCTTCACACTTCTCACACGTAGGAGCCTCCCTCCTACACACAGCTGCCACATGCCCATAAGCTTGACACCTGTAACAATGTAATGTATTCGGCAAAAAACTCAAAATAACAGACAACAACTTTTCTGTTTCACCATTCACGCCACCCTGTCTGCATCGCACCAAACAACGAGCATCACAAATACCCGGAATTTTCCCCTTCAGTTGGTCAACTTTCACATTCACCGCTACCCCAGTAATCACTGCTTTCAATGGGGCCCTTTTCTTGAGATCAAAACAATTTACATCACTTGTCCCCATTCGCTTGACGTGGAGCGCCTGCTCCCTCTGACCAGCAGAAACACAAACAATTATCACAAGACCACTTCTGGTTACCCTCACTGATTCCACAGCACCCAACTCTGTTTTCACCCACCCTGAAACCACACATGGATCAGCCAAAAGACAACTGTCCACTGTTTCCAAAAATGTCACTCCATCACAAAATCATCTTTAACAGATTCATAATTTCTCCTGTATTCGATCCAACATACAGCTCACTCTGCTTACATTTTCCACCATTATTCTTAATCAAATCAAAGTTTATTTGTCACGTGCGCTGAATACAACAGGTGTTGAGGTAATACGTACATGTACGGTTGAAGTCGGAAGTTTACAAACACTTAGGTTGGAGTCATTAAAACTCGTTTTTCATCCACTCCACAAATGTCTTGTTAACAAACTATAGTTTTGGCAAGTCGGTTAGGACATCTACTTTGTGCATGACACAAGTCCTTTTTCCAACAATTGTTTACAGACAGATTATTTCACTTATAATTCATTGTATCACAATTCCAGTGGGTCAGAAGTTTACATACACTAAGTTGACTGTTCCTTTAAACAGCTTGGAAAATTCCAGATAATGATGTCATGGCTTTAGAAGCTTCTGATAGGCTAATTGACTTCATTTGAGTCAATTGGAGGTGTACATGTGGATGTATTTCAAGGCCTACCTTCAAACTCAGTACCTCTGCTTGACATCATGGGAAAATCAAAAGAAATCAGCCAAGACCTCAGAAAAAAAAGGAAAAAACCTGAAAGGCAGTTCAGCAAGGAAGAAGCCACTGCTCCAAAACTGCCATAAAAAAGCCAGACTACGGTTTGCAACTGCACATGGGGACAAAGATTGTAGTTTTTGGTGAAATATCCTCTGGTCTGATGAAACAAAAACAGAACTGTTTGGACATAATGACCATTATTTTTGGAACACCATCCCAACCGTGAAGCACAAGGGTGGCAGCATCATGCAAGGAAGCCTACAAACCTGTCTCAGTTTCACCACCTCTGTCAGGAGGAACGGTCCAAAATTCACCCAACCTATTGTGGGAAGCTTGTGGAAGGCTACCCAAAACGGTTGACCCAAGTTAAACAATTTAAAGGTAATGTTACCAAATACTAATTGAGTGTATGTAAACTTCTGACCCACTGGTAATGTGATGAAAGAAATGAAAGCTGAAATAAATCACTCTACTATTATTCTGATATTTCACATTCTTAAAATAAAGTGGTGATCCTAACTGACCTAAGACAGGGAATTTTTACTCGGATTAAATGTCAGGAATAGTGAAACTGAGCTTAAATGTATTTGGCTAAGGCGTATGTAAACTTCCGACTTCAACTGTAGGTATAGTTAAAGTGACTATGCATAGATTACAGAGAGTAGTGCAGCATAAAATAGGGGGTTGGCGGGACACAATGCAAATAGTCCAGGTAGTCATTTGATTACCTGTTCAGGAGTCTTATGGCTTGGGGGTAAAAGCTGTTGAGAAGCCTTTTGGTCCTAGACTTGGCGCTCCGGTACCGCTTGCCATGTGGTAGCAGAGAGAACAGTCTATGACTAGGGTGACTGGGGTCTTTGACAATTTTTAGGGCCTTCCTCTGACAACATCTGGTGTAGAGGTCCTGGATGGCAGGAAGCTTAGCCCCAGTGATGTATTGGGCGTACGCACTACCCTCTGTAGTGCCTTGCGGGCTGAGGCTGAGCAATTGCCGTACCAGGCAGTGATGCAACCAGTCAGGATGCTCTCGATGTTGCAGCTGTGGAACCTTTTGAGGATCTGAGGACTCATGCCAAATCTTTTCAGTCTCCTGGGGGGGATAGGTTTTGTCAAGGTTTTTTAGGACAGTCTTGGTGTGTTTTGACCATTCTAGTTTGTTGGTGATGTGGACACCAAGGAACTTGAAGCTCTCAATCTGCTCTACTACAGCCCCGTCTATGAAAATTTGGGTGTGCTTGGTCCTCCTTTTCCTGTAGTCCACAATCATCTCCTTTGTCTTGATTACGGTGAGGGTTAGGTTGTTATTCTGGCACCAGGTCTCTGACATCCTCCCTATAGGCTGTCTCGTCGTTGTCGGTGATCAGGCCTACCACTGTTGTGTCGTCTGCAAACTTAATGATGGTGTTGGAGTCGTGCCTGGCCATGCAGTTCCAAGTATACGTCTCCCTATGATAATATTGTACTTCTCCTAACACACATCTCGTTCTTGCCCTCTCATTCCCCTCGCTAACACTAGTCACTTTATTAATGTTTACATATTTTGCATTACTCATCTCATATGCATATACTGTATTCTATTCTACTGTATTTTAGTCTATGCCACTCTGACATTGCTCGTGCAAATATTTATATATTCTTAATTCCATTCCTTTAGATAAGTGTGTATTGTATTGTGTGTGTTGTTGTGAAGTTGTTAGATATTACTTGTTAGATATTAATGCACTGTTGGAGCTAGAAACACAAGCATTTTGTTATACCCACAATCTGCTAAACGTGTATGTGACCAATACAATTTGATTTGATTTACCTGGGGAACCCCCGACAGCAAAGTTCAATCATCTCCTGGTAGTATATTTGTTGATCAACTTTGGATCCCTTTCAAAAGAACCGTGCGTCCGCCATCGACCTGCCACATCTCTTCGCCGGCCCGCCTAAATGGCTGAACGAGTGAATTATCTTCATTTATCCACTATCTTTGGCTTCTTTAGTTTCTAGAGTGAAAATGTAATTGTAAACAATGCAGTAAGAACAATATTTTTATCCTGTTCCCCTTGGTCTTTTTAGCACAGCACTGGCCCATAATGCATTGGTCAGACAGGTGTGTATTCAAATCAAATCAAATTTTATTTGTCACATACACATGGTTAGCAGATGTTAATGCGAGTGTAGCGAAATGCTTGTGCTTCTAGTTCCGACCATGCAGTAATATCTAGTCAAGTAATCTAACCTAACAATTTCACAACAACTACCTTATACACACAAGTGTAAAGGAATGAATAAGAATATGTACATAAAAATATATGAATGAGCGATGGCCGAACGGCATAGGCAAGATGCAGTAGATGGTATAGAGTACAGTATATACATATGAGATGAGTAATGCAGGGTATGTAAACATTATATAAAGTGGCATTGTTTAAAGTGGCTAGTGATACATTTATTACATCAATTTTCATTATTAAAGTGGCTAGAGATGAGTCAGTATGTTGGCAGCAGCCACTCAATGTTAGTGATGGCTGTTTAACAGTCTGCTGGCCTTGAGATAGAAGCTGTTTTTCAGTCTCTCGGTCCCCACTTTGATGCACCTGTACTGACCTCACCTTCTGGATGATAGCGGGGTGAACAGGCAGTGGCTCGGGTGGTTGTTGTCCTTGATGATCTTTTTGGCCTTCCTGTGACATCGGGTGGTGTAGGTATCCTGGAAGGCAGGTAGTTTGCCCCCGGTGATGTGTTGTGCAGACCTCACTACCCTCTGGAGAGCCTTACGGTTGTGGGCGGAGCAGTTGCCGTACCAGGCCGTGATACAGCCCGACAGGATGCTCTCGATTGTGCATCTCTAAAAGTTTGAGTGTTTTTGGTGACAAGCCGAATTTCTTCAGCCTCCTGAGGTTGAAAAGGCGCTGCTGCGCCTTCTTCACCACGCTGTCTGTGTGGGTGGACCATTTCAGTTTGTCCGTGATGTGTACGCCGAGGAACTTAATGTCCCGTCGATGTGGATAGGGGGCTGCTCCCTCTGCTGTTTCCTGAAGTCCACTATCATCTCCTTTGTTTTGTTGACATTGAGTGTGAGGTTATTTTCCTGACACCACACTCCGAAGGCCCTCACCACCTCCCTGTAGGCCGTCTCGTCGTTGTTGGTAATCAAGCCTACCACTGTAGTGTCTCTGCAATCTTGATGATCGAGTTGGAGGCGTGCATGGTCACGCAGTCATGGGTGAACAGGGAGTACAGGAGAGGGCTGAGAACGCACCCTTGTGGGGCCCCAGTGTTGAGGATCAGTGGGGTGGAGATGTTGTTACCTATCCTCACCACCTAGGGGCGGCCCGTCTGGAAGTCCAGGACCCAGTTGCACAGGGCGGGGTCGAGACCCAGGGTCTCGAGCTTAATGACGAGTTTGGAGGGTACTATGGTGTTGAATGCTGAGCTGTAGTTGATGAACAGCATTCTTACATAGGTATTCCTCTTGTCCAGATGGGTTAGGGCAGTGTGCAGTGTGATTGCGTCGTCTGTGGACCTATGGGGGCGGTAAGCAAATTGGAGTGGGTCTAGGGTGTCAGGTAGGGTGGAGGTGATATGGTCCTTGACTAGTCTCTCAAAGCACTTCACGATGACGGAAGTGAGTTCTACGGGACGATAGTCATTTAGCTCAGTTATCTTCGCTTTCTTGGGAACGGGAATAATGGTGGCCCTCTTGAAGCATGTGGGAACAGCAAACTGGGATAAGGATTGATTGAAAATGTCCGTAAACACACCAGCCAGCTGCTCTGCGCATGCTCTGAGGACGCGGCTGGGGATGCCGTCTGGGCCGGCAGCCTTGCGAGGGTTAACCCTTTTAAATGTTTTACTCACGTTGGCTGCATTGAAGGAGAACCCGCAGGTTTTGGTAGCGGGCTGTGTCAGTGGCACTGTATTGTCCTCAAAGCGAGCAAAGAAGTTGTTTAGTTTGTCTGGGAGCAAGACATCGTGGTCCGCGACGGGGCTGGTTTTCCTTCTGTAGTCCGTGATTGACTGTAGACCCTGCCACATACCTCGTGTCTGAGCCGTTGAATTGCGGCTCTACTTTGTCTCTATACTGATGCTTAGATTGTTTGATTGCCTTGTGGAGGGAATAGCTACACAGTTTGTATTCGGTCATGTTTCCGGTCACCTTGCCCTGATTAAAAGCAGTGGTTTGCGCTTTCAGTTTTGCGCGAATACTGCCATCAATCCACGATTTCTGGTTGGGGAATGTTTTAATTGACGCTGTGGGTACAACATCACCGATGCACTTGCTAATAAACTCGCTCACCGAATCAGCGTATTCATCAATGTTATTGTCCGACGCTATGCGGAACATATCCCAGTCCACGTGATCGAAGCAATCTTGAAGCGTGGAATCCGATTGCTTGGACCAGCATTGAACAGACCTGAGCACGGGCGCTTCCTGTTTTAGTTTCTGTCTATAGGCTGGGAGCAACAAAATGGAGTCGTGGTCAGATTTTCCGAAAGGAGGGTGGGGGAGGGCTTTATATGCGTTGCGGAAGTTAGAATAACAATGATCCAGGGTTTTGCCAGCCCGGGTCACGCATTCGATATGCTGATCAAATTTAGGGAGCCTTGTTTTCAGATTAGCCTTGTTAAAATCCCCAGCTACAATAAATGCAGCCTCAGGATATGTGGTTTCCAGTTTACATAGAGTAGTCTACAGTACAGTGTAGGTCCGTTATTTCATAATCTCACTGAAATCTCACTGTTTCAATGAAAAAATTGATGTCTTTGATGGATATTATTATTATTATTATTATATAGAGACATAAAAACATGGACACGTCATTGGCGTTAAATAAAAGATGGATGACTTCCTGCAAAGAAATACAAGTGAATCACTTTATTTCAGTGAAGAGCCCAGCATGGGACAAAAATTTAACTTTTCTGTTCATTCTAGTCTACTTAGGCAAACGTGTTTTGTCTGGCAACATTCAGCTGTGGGTTTGCTTGTCTGAGAGCCTCAGATAATGTCATCAAAGTCACCAACAGGAAACAGCACATCCTCATTATTACAGCAGTACATCTAACATTCTTACCAATCAGTATTTCAGTGTATAGACCTTCTGGCAGATTCAGGTTCAGTGTTTGAAATACTTAATGAATTATGTGTATATGATTATGGGCTAACCGTTATACTACTGATGTTACTGATATTGGCAATATTGCCCCTGTCTGCATAGCTGCGGAAAGTAAGGGTGCTGCAGCACCCCCTGAAAAATCGGAATAAAAAATAGATAATTATTTTCATAAATATGTTTTTATAATTATAGATTAGGTTGAAGAGTGTAATTGGCTTAATATTAGGCGTTATAAAGTTGACATTAGAAATAAGATATTCTCCTCTAGGTATGTTATTAAAAATGTGTTTATTTGCTAATCAAATGGCTACCCAGACTATTTATTGTCTCTCCCCCACACCTGCATTTTTACACAGCTGCTATTATCCATGCATAGTCACTTTACCTCTACCTAAATGTACATATTACCTCGACTAACCTGTGCCCCTGCACATTGACTCTGTACTGGTACCCCCTGTATATAGCCTTGCTACTGTTATTTTATTGTTGCTCCTTAATTATGTTATTTTTCGTCTTTATTTTTAGTTATTTTTTATTTTAGTAAATACTTTAACTTATTTTTCTTAACTGCATTGTTGGTTAAGGGCTTGTAAGTAAGCATTTCACTGTAAGTTCAACACCTGTTGTATTCGGCGCATGGGACAAATAATTTTTAGATTTATTCATAAATTTTTTTTTAAATTATATTATTTATCTTGGGGAAAAAAATGCAGACCCCCAGCTGTAATGTAATTTTGTTTATCAGGAAACACAAACAGTTGTGAAATAGGAATGTGTGAAATGTTGAAATGTAAATGTAAATCGGCCCAATCACCAAATGACACAAACAGTTGTGTGATGGCTTCCTGGAATTACTTGTGATATTCAAACGTGACAGGATATTTGTCACACCACACTTCCTTTTTCATCCTGTTTGCCTTTCTTCGTCTGTCTATAGGGGACATTCCAGCACCTTGCTGCTGACGCAGGTGATTCTTTCATTCTGTTTCTCCACAGATCAGCTAGTCTGTCCTCCATCTAAACTAAGTCATAGAGCACACGCCTATGTTACGATCCACTATACATTACCTCTTTCATGTATTTCACACCCTTTCAGTCATTCATGGTGTGCTACAGTATGATAGGCCTCTAGTGTAATAACATTGTTTTCAACACCTGAAGGAATTATTGGAATAGATCATCGTTCTACAGAATGAAACATTGGACTACAATACAAATGTTGGTTTTACTACCATGTTTCATCTGTACTGATGTTCTTTATCTTTCTTCCTGACTGGGCTGATTGAGTTTGTTTGGCTTGTTCTTGTTGTGTTTGTTCTCAGACAGCCACCTCTTAAACCAGGAAGTGAAAGTGGGGGTTAATGGAGGACAGTATGAGGAAGTCTAGTGGAGAATCTCAATTGCATACTCCTCACGTCCTCTCTCCTTCTCAAAACCCACTGGATGAGAAAGCTACCTTCTCTTCCAATGGGTTTTGAGGAGGTGAGGAGAGAGGACTATGCAATTGAGATTCTCTCAAGGCAAGGCATTAGGGGGTTGTGTGGTAGGGACAGGTGCAGTGAAGGTTAGATAAGAGTGTGGGGTATATTTCACTTCATACACAGATGCAGTCACGCAGACGCACGCACACGCAGTGTACCACACCACGTTGTTTCTGCACGGTAGAAGTCTCTCTCTCCGTGTCTGTGTGACTAGTGGGAGTTGTCACGCTCGTCGTAATGATTGGACCAAGGCACAGCGTGAGTAGCGTTCCACATCTTTATTATAACTTGAAACTTCAGCAAAATACAAAAAACAAATGATCAAACGAAATGTGAAGACAGTGAAGTGCAAACAGGCACCTACACAAAAACAAGATCCCACAAAACACAGTGGGGAAATGGCTGCTTAAATATGCTCCCCAATCAGAGACAACGCTAAACAGCTGCCTCTGATTGGGAACCATACCAAGCACACCAACATAGAAATAAACAACAGAACACCCCCAGTCACGCCCTGACCTACTATACCATAGAGAACCAGGTCGTGACAGGAGTAGAGCTCACAAGACCACCACGGTACTGAGCAGTGAGTCACTCCTCCCTGCTGTTTTATCCTCCTGTAACAACCACAGGCTATAGGATTGAGCAGGGTCAATAGACACCAACTGGGTACCAGTATGGAATACACACAGGATTATAGAAATGTCACTTATATAACAATGATCTAAGGTTAAAAATAGCACAACAGGTCTGTAGTGGGTGGGCTTGGAAAAGAGCTCAAAGGTAATTTATGGTGAATCTCAAGTCAATGTTTGCATGCAATTTCTGTTCTTAAATAATCAACGCATCTCAAAAGGCACAGCTAATCTCCAAAGTAGACACGACAAACTTCACACACAATACTTCAAGTAGAGATAAATAAACAGACTGCTCTTGCAATAAATAAGGTCATTGTACAAATACACATTAAAACACAAGCAATACCTTTGCTGGCTGTCTCCAAGTCCAACACAGCCACCAAACAAGTTGTACTCAGAAAGAATACTTACATTTAGCACTTTCAAATGCACATGGAGTGAAAAGGGATTGTCAACAGCAAACTGGAAATGTAGATTTGCAGACTATGGTCATGCTCCCTTGCTCAGACATTGCATGCATCAACCAATGGTTGTGTGCCACATCATCGACTGTGCCGTCAGGCACCAGATTGCTATAACATATGTGGTTATCTGATACGTAAAATACTTATCTAGGCGTTGTAAGATCTGGCATGCGCCAGCAACGTCTGAGCAGAGGAACACGTCCTATGGCTGGTGCAGCTTTGCAAGGACTTGGAGACAGCAGCAGTTCTGTCCCTGTCCTTTCCCTTCTGAGGTTTATTGGCAGACTACACTCATAAGGTGTATTGCTGCCTCCTACTGTACGGGGTAGTAAAAAACACCCAAAATAAAACATGTTTTGGATGAACAAATCATACACAAACCAAATTCACACCACTACCCTGAATTTCAAACAAAAACGGTACTATTCAGATCCCTACACAGGCTCAGGAACTTGGGAGTTGGGAACCTCTTCATTCAGTACACCCGGTAACATTTTGGCTGTAAAGTCCTGGAGAGCCAGAAATCTATTTGCCGCCTTCACAATGACTAGTGCAATTTATCACCTGCGCTATGAACGCAACAAAGTCCACCTTCTTCACTATTAGTATGTCGGGATTCTTCTCGTGCATGGCATTCACTGCAGACTGTGGGACATTCACTACCATCTCCTCTCTACTCACTAGATGGTCCTGATCCTAGATTCTGCAACCTCCATCCGTACAGGGCACCCTGGGAACGTGATTCCCATCACAATTACAACATGCTTCATCTGACTCTTCAACTACTACATATTTATTCCTTGGACAAACACTTGCCACGTCAACTTTTTACAACTAACACTGCAGCAGCTTCTGTACGTATGGTCTCACTGCATTTCTCACATACACAAGATTTACATAAGTTGGGAGAACCACTTCACCAAACGACAATGACACCACCGATAGGCGTTGCTCCTTCCTTCTATCACTCGATTCAATCAACGTGCGTCTACCACTCCTGGAATGTTATCCCTAATCCACACAGCCTCTATGTCCAGTGAAACGCCAAAGATGACACCTTTAACCGGTGCCCTACTCTGAAAGTCATAGCTTTCCACATCATACATTGACATCTTGTTAAGCTACAGAGCCTTCTCCTTTTGCGCTGTTGACACACACAAAATCAGCATCATACTGCTCCTGGTCACTCGAACCAATTTCATTTTCCCCAATTCGTCCTTCACCATCTTCCAGACTGCAAACAGGTCACCCCAAAAAAACATACTTGCTTCTGAATTGCACTAACCATAAACTGCTGTTCATTTCCAACTTTAGCCCTTTTCACTCTACTCTTCTTCACCATCGTCCACTCATTCTCACCAACTGTACTCACGCTAAAAGAATCACACAATACTTCCGCCATTGCTCCTCCAGTCATCCCCCAGACGCCCTCGCTCTTTGCTGTGAAAGATGCGAGAGTCTGTGTTCTCGATGTAGCACCCATATTGTTCGCATTCCACCACAGCTGTTTCATCAACTTTTCTCGATTTCATATTAAGTACTCGCCACCATTTCGCTTCCTGACTTCCCTCTCCAGGTCTCATAGTTTGTCGCTAACCATCTAGGCCCTTTCCATGGCTGCAGGAAATGCAGCCATTAAGATAACAGGTGGAGATGCTGGTCACAATCACACCTGCAATCAATTAACCCAAACATAACCAATTACTTCAAATAGACCAATAGCAAGCTCACAGTTCACAATCTCATGACTACCATGTTTTTCTCATCTAATAGAGGCACCTCCTCCTCTTTCTCTTCCATCTGTCTGATGGCTAACTGGAACACACCAGGAACAATGAAACAATGAAACAGCCCAGGACATGACCCTACTCAAAAGACTCACTTTCTTTCTTCTACCAGTCTTTTTCTCTCTTCTCCTTTTCTCTCCCTACCTCTCTCTTACTCTGATGGTCTCTAACTCTCTATTCTCCCTGTCTTTCTCCCTTTCTCTCCGTCCTCTCTCTGACTGCTCTTTTGTCTGACAGTAATAATACCAGATATAACGATTGATTATGATTGTCACCCTAGCCTGTTATTATCAGAATTCTATTATGTATGTTGAAATCATAAGCCCAATCAAGCAGTGTTCTTTTCTATTATTAGGTAATATAATATCCCCTGTTGCTGGGTCAAACATCGTTCTCTTTTCTGTATTACAACATCTAACTCATAACAGATTATCTCTGTTCTATTCTTGGCTTGGGTTACTACTTTTGCATGCAGACAGACTTCTGTGATTGACAGTGTACTGTACAGTATAGGAGGAATGATAGGTTGCTGTAGTGTATTGTGTGTACTGAGTAGGGTTTGCTGCTCTGTTTGGTTAGCCCCTGCCTATAGCCTTTGGACCCTGCTCAGGGGAACATACACTACATGACCAAAAGTATGCTTGGCGAACATCTCATGGGCATTGATATGGAGTTGGTCCACCCTTTGCTGCTATAACAGCCTCCACTCTTCTGGGAAGGTTTTCTACTAGATGTTGGAACATTGCTGTAGGGACTTGCTTCCATTCAGCCACAAGAGCATTAGGGAGGTCAGGCACTGATGATGGGCGATTAGGCCTGGCTCGCAGTCGGCATTCCAATTCATCCCAAAGGTATTTGATGGGGTTGAGGTCAGGGCTCTGTGCAGGCCAGTCCGGTTCTTCCACACCGATCTCGACAAACAATTTCTGTATGGACCTCACTTTGCACACGGGGCATTGTCATGCTGAAACAGGAAAGGGTCTTCTCCAAACTGTTGCCACAAAGTTGGAAGAATGTCATTGCTGTAGCATTAAGATTTCCCTTCACTGGAACTAAGGGGCCTAGCGTGAATCATGAAAAACAGCCCCAGACCATTATTCCTCCTCCACCAAACTTTACAGCTTGCACTATGCATTCGGGCAGGTAGCGTTCTCCTGATTCATCCACCCAGATTCGTCCATCGGGCTGCCAGATGGTGAAGCGTGATTCATCACTCCAGAGAACGCTATTCTACTGCTTTACACCGCTTCAGCCGACGCTTCGCATTGAGCATGGTGGTCTTAGGCTTGTGTGTGGCTGCTCGGCCATGGAAACCCATTTCATGAAGCTCCCGACGAGCAGTTCTTGTGCTGATGTTGCGTCCAGAGGCAGTTTGGAACTCGGTAGTGAGTGTTGCAACCGAGGACAGGTGATTTTTATGCCCTTCAGCACTCGGCGGTCCCATTCTGTGAGCTTGTGTGCCCTACCACTTCGCGGCTGAGCCATTGTTGCTCCTAGACGTTTCCACTTCACAATAACAGCACTTACAGTTGACCGGGGCAGCTCTAGCAGGGCAGACATTTGACGAACTGACTTGTTGGAAAGGTGGCATCCTACGTCGGTGCCACATTTAAAGTCACTTAGCTCTTCAGTAAGGCCATTCTACTGCCAATGTTTGTCTATGGAGATTGCTGTGTGCTCAATTTTATACACCTGTCAGCAACGGGTGTGGCTGAAATAGCCGATTCCACTAATTTTGTATATTTAGTCTACTTCAAGTAAACAGCCCCCATGATCTTCCTGGTGACCCGCAGAGATGAGATGTGTCCCATATACGATCAGCTGTCTGTCAGTCAGACCACCATCGCCAATCAGTCGCCAATCATTCCACAGAGGTCAAGGCCAGAGTGATTCACTTTAGTGGGCTTAATCTGTCCCATAACCCTTGGCAGCAGTGGTCAGTCAGACAGAGGAACATTGTGTCCGTAACCAGCTGACCTCATGCCCCTGGGATTATGTAAACATCTTAGAGATGAACAATCCCTCCCCCTGCTTTCTGTCTGTCCCATTCTCTTTCCCGCTACCATTACTACTAATGAAAAACGTTGTTCTTCTGACTGACTGCAGTGTGTGTTTAACTCTGTGGGTTTGTTTGTGTGCATAGGTCTGTGTGTGATAGAAGTTATTGGGAGCGAGATAGGAGGGACAATAATTGTCAGAGAGGTGGGGATTGGACTAAGCTTGGTTGATATCACGTCATAGTCACAGGGGATGGAAAGGGATGGGCAGTTGTCTGTGTTTTCATCCTGTTTCCTACCAATCAGAGAGTCTATAACTAAATGTAATCAGTGTTGTGTCTTGCATAAAATCATCCTATCACTGCTGCTCTTTGTATAAACACAGGATATAGCAGTAATAAATTAGGGATGTTCCCCTTGGTCTTTGCCAAATCATGGTTATATTTAGAAAGCAGATGAACATGATTATCCACATTGAATTACTACTGGTTATAGGGGACAGTGCTATTGTTTATTAAATGCTGGTCCCAACTAGGTTTCCGAAACAGAGTGTTCATTGCCACTCACAACCTCAAGTGTTGTGTAACTTGCAGGAAAATTCTAGATTAAATATCCACCCACAAACACTCTCTCACTTATACACAAGTAGCTTAGCTGCTGTTCTCTGACCTGTAGTAGGCCATGACGCTGACAGGAGTTACCCTTAAGCACTGAACTGGAATCAGTAGTACTATATGTGGGTGTTATTTTTCGACATATTGTCCAGTCAGGCAGAGTAGAGAAGTCCAACATGACTGACAGAGTAGAAAGTCCCTCTCACCACCATTCTGCTGCTGTATAAACAATACAGCAATGGAGAACTCTCACTGTACTACCTTAATGTCTTCAGTTTGCCTTCACTCATCCACTCACTCACAATCATTAAAGGTCCTGAAAAGTCATGAGTGGGCGTGGAGCTTATATTCATGACTGACAGCTCTTTGAAACAGCTATGTCAAGCAACTTGGATGCAGTGAGAAGTGTTGCAGTAAAATCCCCTCAATCAAATTCGGTCATACACAAAGCAACTCAAACAACATTGAAATTGCATCAATGACATCACTCTTTTTATACATCTCCCATTTGGCATGTCTATTGTGATGCAGTTGACAACTGTGTCTGAGTTTTGAACGACCCTCCCCCCTTTTCTTCCATGCTGGCTAAAGACCTAGCTAGCCAGTAACTAGCTAACATGAGACACAGATTAAAGGGGAAACATACAGTATTACTATCTTTTCCATAGATGAATAGGGTAAACTTTTAATTGTTCTGTATTTGCTGACACCCTACAGTAAAATGTTGGCACCAGTAGAGTGTGTTGGTTACAAGGCGATACTTATTTAAATTAGGTAAGAGAATATCATGTTACCATTGGTGAATTAAAATTTGAATTAAGGTGTTGTCACCTTGTCCCCTTAACAATCAATCCAAGTAGTGTTTGACTCCACCAATAGTGCCGGAGGGGATGGCTGCCATTTTACAGGCTCCTGACCAATTGTGCTATTTTGTGTGTTTTTTCGCATTGTTTGTAACTTATTTTGTACATAATGTCGATGCTACCGCCTCTTATGACCGAAAATAGCTTTTGGATATCAGAACAGCGAATACTCACTTCGAACTGGACAACGTTCTTTAATGAGACGGACGCAAAGGATATAATGTTGCTCCCAGACAAGGCCCAAATCCCAGTCATTCACATGAAGAAAATAAGGAAATACAGGAGGCGGAGATCAGGGTGCCTTGTGCGAATTTGTTGGCGAGTGGGTAACCTGCCTCTACCATCCATTCTATTAGCCAATGTGCAATCACTGGAGAATAAACTGGAGAAGCTCCACTCGAGACTGTTTCACCAAGTCGTGGTTGAATGACAACGGACAATATACAGTTTTCCATGCATCGGCAGTACCGAACAGCTACATCTGGTAAGATGAGGGGTGGGTGTGTGTGTGTGTGTGTGTGTGTGTGTCTATTTTGTCAATAACAGCTGGTGCGCGATGTCTAATATTAAGGTAGTTTCGAGGTATTGCTTGCCTGAGGTAGAGTACCTCATGATAACCTGTAGACCACACTATCTACCAAGTTTTCATCTATATTTTTCGTAGCCATCTATTTACCACCACAAACCGATGCTATCACTCCACACTGCCCTTTCCCAGCTGGACAAAAGGAACACCTATGTGAGAATGCTGTTCATTGACTACAGCTCAGTGTTCAACACCATAGTGCCCACAAAGCTCATCACTGAGCTAAGGACCCTGGGACTTAACACCTCCCTCTGCAAATGGATCCTGGGCTTCCTGACGGGCCGCCCCCAGGTGGTAAGGGTAGGCAACAACACATCTGCCACGCTGATCCTCAACATTGGGGCCCCTTAAGGGTGCGTGCTTAGTCCCCTCCTCTACTCCCTGTTCAGCCACGACTGTGTGGCCAAGCACGACTCCAGCACCATCATTAAGTTTGCTAACGACAACGGTGGTAGGCCTGATCACAGACAACAATGAGACAGCCTATAGGGAGGAGGTCAGAGACCTGGAAGTGTGGTGCCAGGACAACAACCTCTCCCTCAACGTGAGCAAGATGATGATGATTGTGGACTACAAGAAAAGGAGGGCTGAACACGCTCCCATTCACATCGATGGGACTTTAGTGGAGCGGTTCGAGAGTTTAAAGTTCCTTGATGTCCACATCACCAACAAACTATCATGGTCCAAACACACCAACAAAGTTGTGAAGAGGGCACGACAATGCCTTTTCCCCCTCAGGAGACTGAAAAGATTTGGCATGGGACCCCAGATCCTCAAAAGGTTATACAGCTGCACCATCGAGAGCATCCTGACTGGTTGCATCACCGCCTGGTATGGCAACTGCTCGGCATCCAACCATAAGGCGCTACAGAAGGTAGTGCGTACAGGCCAGTATATCATTGGGCCAAGCCCCCCCACCCGCTTTGTTTTTACACTGCTGCTACTTGCTGTTTATCTATGCATAGTCACTTTACCCCTACCTACATGTACAAATTACCTCAACTAACCTGTACCCCCGCACAATGACTGTATCTGTACCCCTTGTATATAGCCTCCTTATTGTTATTTTATTGTGTTACTTTAGTTTATTTAGTAAATATTTTCTTAACTCTATTTTCTTAACTGCATTTTTGGTTAAGTAAGTAAGCATTTCACTGTTGTATTCGGCGCATGTTACAAATACAAGTTGATTTGATTTGACATGTGGGAGGGGACCAGTAACTTTATGATCAAACTTTATCAGTGTTGAAGTAAGAGTCATTTTCTATACTTTGGTCATCATACTTTGTTCTGGTTTCCTTCAAATATCATCCAATTCCATGAAAAACAATTTATAATGTTCATGACCATTAAATGTTTAATTATAATCTATACACGTTGTGTACCTCATCTATACACATCATATAGAGCTATGTAAAACTATCATATTTTTTAATGACCCTTTAGCTCAATTGTCCAGCACAGTATAACACCGCATCTTTTTATCTACAATTACTGTAGAGCCATTTGTTCTTCATTTCTCAGAAATGCTCAGGGCCTGTGTTCTGACCTGTAGAATTATGGTTCAGGTTAAACCTAATGAGAATCAAACCCACTTAACCTGGGAGCGTCAGCAGTATCTCTCTACCATTTATTGACAGACTGTGGTGTTATAGATGGAGGAACGACATAACCCAACAGCAGTAAGCACAGTGCTTCGGTACTGCTGTCCAGTCCAAAGGTTTAATCCAGATTATTCAAGACTACTCATGCAGAGCTGTAAAAGACAGCTCCCCAACCCCTCTAGTCCTTTCTGTGTTATTTAAAGTCACAGTTAGTGACTTTAAATAACATATTTGTAATATATTTGTAACATATTTGTAATATTATACTCATCTGATGATTTTGAGCCCTATCCTATCATTCCCTTTGTATTAAGACTTTTTATACCTTTTTTGGCATTGAATATTTTTATTAAAGCCCCAATCAGCATATCTGCCCTTGATTGCCACTTACCCAATTAGATATGGAGGTTAAACGTAGGAGTGTAGGGCTGTGGCGGTCATGAAATTTTGTCAGCCGGTGATTGTCAAGCAAATAACTGCCGGTCTCAAGGTAATTGACCGTTAATTAGCATAAACACATTTAGCATCTCCTGGCTTCCACGCATTGCCTACAAGCCACTGATGCAGACCTTTGGAACATCTACATTTTAATATAACCTACACCATCACAATAAACCATTATTTATTTTAGACAGGTCTAAAGAAACATGATATAAAGAAAATGTAGTCCATTTCAGAACAACAATACTCTGCCATATGGCTGTGGGCTACACTTGTTCATTTAGCAGTCAAGATTTGCTTAGAATTCCATGGCATTCTGTTGTTTTATTTCATAGTATGAAGAATACAATTGAACATAGCTGAATAAAATAGAAAGGATATTTTCTCCAAACGATTTGAGGGAGTCCACCCATGCAGCTATTCTGTGTTGAGCGGTTAACAAAGAAACAGGTACTCCTATATGCTAAATGTAGTTATTTATGTAACTTTAGTTATGATACAAATGCTGGCCTATATGTTTTGATTTTTAATACATTCTAAGGCTGCATGATGTGACTCTAATGATGATTTGAAAAAAGTTGCATGAAAGGCATGAGCTCTGCTTTGTTTTTTGAGCAGGCTGTACACACTTCATCAGTCTCTCATTCACAATTTGACAAGCACTTGATAATGCCTTGAATTTTCCGGCTGCATTCCATTTGTGTGGCCATAATGCCCCCTAAAGAAATCCATGCCTTTTGCGGCCAGTGGCCGTTGTGCCTTTGAATATAATAATTATAATTCCCTTCTCTTGGCTGCATGTGGAAGCACCTCTTACTCACATGGCTCTCAGTCACGTGATCGGGTCTTTCTCACAGGCTACAAGTGAAGACAGACACATTGGGGATGCAACAGCGTGCGTCCTTTTCCAATTCCGAGGCACATATTGAAGATATTGGAAGAACTGTCCACATTTACTTTTCATTAGCCAACAAGATGAGGAGGCCTAACGAACAGCAAAAGCACTAGCCTATGTCAATCTACTATCCCCCATAGTACAAAAGTTGATCTACTCCTATTCTGTGCGAGAAATAAATATTCCAAACATAGTCTGGGACAGTTGTGGGATGCGATGGATCCCAAATGAATACAACCACTAGCATCAAAAAAACTGTTTTAAGCAATGAGTCTGACGCAACAGATGAGAACATTTAGCTTAAAATGTTGATAAACTATTTAGGCTATTTCTTCATATTATAAGCGCAGCAATGCACACACGGCAGTAGGCTATAAGCATGTATGTTCCATTAGCAGGAAAACACCATTCTCGAAAGTGACCACAAATGTGATTATGCATGTAATGCTTTTATTATAAAGGTGCATTTTTATGGTGAAAATGATCTTCTGCAAGCTTGAAACTCCTGCGCTGCTTATGTATGCCAGTTAGGCTCTACACCCGTTGTAAAGAGGATTCATGTGTTTAATTTTAAGAAGTTATTTGGCCACTGTAGTTGTGATACAAACCTTATCAAAACATATAGGCCTATGGGCTAGGGTACATGAGGTGTGTGACTTTGATTTGAAAGAGTCGCAATAAAAAGCATGTGCTGTTTGCATAAAACAAGCTAATATTGTCGCCCATCACACTATTCTTGATTTAATCTTGTCTTTACATATACTAAATACTATTTGTGTGAAATTTGTTTTGATTTAGAATGGACCATTATCATGCACCTATCAATACATGTCATCTATGCACTTAAATAGTGAATGGAGGATGCTTTTCCATGGTTAATTTTCATGCCAGCCAGGTAGGCTATACTTTTAAAGTGAAGCAATGTGCCTAATATTAGGAAAGTTGAGAAATAAATATAGTAGGCCTAGTCTATAGAAAGCTGATGGGATCCTTGTCTTTTTAATAGAGGCCATCACTCTGTTTCCTCATGCAATTGCAGAGCCTAAAGAAATGTTGCGCAACATCAGATCATGGGCTGTCATGAAGTGTTTGATTAGATTTCCGATTACATTTGCATTGATGTCAGAGTGATTAGAGCGACAATAGAGTGCAGGGTACCAGGCAGTTAGCAAGTTTGGTAGGCTACTAATGACTATCCGCAGCATCAGAGCTTGGAGAATCCTAATTACCGTGACTAAACGGTCATGTCGAATTTGACTGCCATCATGACTCGTCACCTCAATACGGTCACCATAACAGCCCGAGTTACACGTTCAGTGAATGAATAAGAAGGGCTTCCTGTGTTTTGTGAATAGAGGTGAGATTACATTGGCCAGAGCCTGAGCTGTACAGTAATGACAAAGCTCTTGTTTGGCGTGTTTGTGAAATCAGTCTGTGCTTATGTAAGGCCAGTGCTGTACATGTAGTGTTTTTTTTGTGTGAATTATGTAAACTTTAGAAAGATTGATGTAAAAATGTGTGTATATGAGAAAGAGGGGAAGAAACAGAGAAACAAAAAAGGACAATAATATAAAGTGTGATGGTGTGTTTATAGTGGATCCAGTGTGTTATATTTGTTATAGAGGTATTGTTCAAGGTCATTATAGTTTTGTGTCTTAATATTCATTTTAATATTTTTATTCGAAATTCTGTTTGTTTCAATTCGTTTTCAGATTCACTTTACTAGTTTTTATTTAATTTAAGTTTAGTACTATTTTGCAGGCCAAATCGATTGGGCGCTACATAGGTGTCTGTGAGAAGACCGATTTTCAGGATGTCTCATGGTCTGACAAGCATCCTGTAGCTCTGCCACCTTTCACCGGAAGGGCTACATCAGCAGATGAGGTGGATTGAGATGCATCCAATAATAATAAAAAACAGATGGATTTTGATGGGGATTTTTGTATTATGCTATTAGAATTCCTGGTAGGAGGTTAAAGGTAGACTCAGGGAGATGACTTAGATGCACGAAGTAAACAGTAGTAGTGAGTAAATGTCTGCAACAACCAGGAGCATTGAAGCGCGAAGCTACATTTCTCCACTGTTTTGGTCCCCTAGCAACCATGTTGTAGCAGCGTGAAGCACAACCGTGCACTCTGTCTGAGAGCAAGCTCGTCTGAATAGACGTGTTCGAGCAGATCACTTTTGTCATGAACTTTACAAAATGATGTGATCAAAGGTCATCAAGTTTTGGCTGCAGTGGACTGCAAGTTTCCACAGTTGCTCCTTTTATTTAATTTGTATTTTACCAGGTAAGTTGACTGAGAACACATTCTCATTTCAAATCAAAGTTGATTTGTCACGTGTGCCGAATACAACAGGTGTAGACCTTACAGGTAAATTCTTACTTACAAGCCCTAACCAACAGCGCAATTTTTAAGTCAAATATAGGTATTAGGTGAACAACAGATAAGTAAAGAAATAAAAAAACTGTAAAATGACAGTGAAAATAGTAGCGAGGCTATATACAGGTAGAGTCAATATGCGGGTGCATCGGTTAGTCGGGCTAATTGAGGTAATATGTACATGTACCGTAATTTCCGGACTATTGAGCGCACCTGAATATAAGCCGCACCCACTGAATTTTAAAAAAAATATTATTTTGAACATAAATAAGCCGCACATGTCTATAAGCCGCAGGTGCCTACCGGTACATTGAAACAAATGAACTTTACACAGGCTTTAACGAAACACGGCTTGTAACAAAAATAAATAGGCTTTAACGAAACACGGCTTGTAACAAAAATAAAAAATTAGCAGTAAACAGTAGCCTACCAAGAAAGTCATTGCTCCCGACCAAGCTCCCGTGCAGCAGCTCTATTTCCTTTTCCAACAGCCAGATCAATCGCCTTCAACTTGAAAGCTGCATCATATGCATTTCTCCGTGTCTTTGGCATGATGAGGGTGACAAAATGACTACCGTAATCAGAATGATGGGAAGTTTGAGAGCGCTCGATTTAATCTAAACAGTAAACAAAAAAGTTGTTTGACCTTAACCCGTTCGGCAATTTCGTTGGTCTAATGAAAGCTTCATGCCGCCAAAAAACTGAGCACGTCACGGAATGTGTTTTTAAAAAAAAATTTTTTATTTGAAAGCGGGAAAAATCCATATATTAGCCGCGTCATTGTTTAAGCCGCGAGGATCAAAGCGTGGGAAAAAAGTGGCGGCTTATAGTCCGGAAATTACGGTAGGTATAGTTAATGTGACTATGCATAGATAATAAACAGAGTAACAGCAGCGTAAATCAACCGACCTGGGGAATAGTTACAGGCGAGAGGAGGGGGGATGAATGAGCCAATTGGAAGCTGGGGAGGATTAGGTGGCCATGATGGTATGAGGGCCAGATGGGGAATTTAGCCAGGACACCGGGGTTAATACTCCTACTCTTACGATAAGTGCCATGGGATCTTTAGTGACCACAGATTCAGGACACCCGTTTAACGTCCCGTCCTCACTGACTTCATTCTGCAGCCATTGCCTGCATTGTGGGCGGCTCTATTGTCAACCAATCAATCACTGATTGATTGTACAATGTGTACATACATAATATTATATTATGATTTCAATTTGTGAGTGCGTGATATGGGGGTTAGATACATGTTTATTTCGAGTCTACCTTTAAATTGAAAGTCAATCTCAATGTGACCCGCTAGACTCAGAAGCTTGAAAACCCCATCAGAAAATTAAGCTTGTAAACCCAATTCTATTTATTTTCTTAATGCTACAGCGTACATTCTAGACGATTCTGTGCTTCCAACAATTCTGAGCTTCCAACTGGCAACAGTTTGGGGAAGGCCCTTTCCTGTTTCAGCATGACAATGCCACCGTGCACAAAGCAAGGTCCATACAGAAATGGTTTGTTAAGATCGGTGTGGGAGATTTTGACCGGCCTGCACAGAGCCCTGACCTCAACCCCATCGAACACCTTTGGGATGAACTGGAACGCCGACTGCGAGCCAGGCCTAATCGCCCAACATCAGTGCCCGACCTCACTAATGCTCTTGTGACTGAATGGAAGCAAGTCCCTGCAGAAATTATCCAGCATCTAGTGGAGCACCTTCCAACTCAATATTAATACCCATGATTTTGGAATGAGATGTTCGACGAGCAGGTGTCCACATACTTTTGGTCATGTAGTGTACCAATTCGGCCCTGATCTCCGGTATTGTCTGTCAATGATTGGAGTGTCCTCCTACTAACCTTACTACTTGTTATACTGATGTTGTATCATGGGTTTTAATGGTCAGGTCTGATGAAACTCAAAACAGTGTATAAAATAAAAATATGTATAAGGTTTTGAATTTTCAATATATAACACCTGTCAGATCAGCTATTCCATTCTAAATCTATGACTGCAGCAAAGGGACAAAGTCATAAGACCTAATATTGTTGTGGGCCATGGGCAATAGGGGCAGAGGGCAGTGTGTACAGCTCCCTAACAGGTGTCATGTAGCCCACATTCACACAGAGTGAGCAATAGACGGCCAGATCTCAGCTGATCTCCAGGGCCCATTGGACCGGAGGTTGTGTAAAGGTATTATTAAAGCCTTGATCGAAGTGGTTTGTTTAACAGGCTGTGATATCATTCTAAGGTAAAATAAGCACCTGTTCACATACAGCACAGTGCTCACGTCTTACACTCTCCAACACAACACTTTTGGTTGTCTCTCAGCTATAGGTACCTCTATGGGTCACACTGATTACATCAACAACCCTGATGTAGGCAGACCTGTGCTGTATATGGTGCTTTCAATGTGATGTGATTTGTTTCACGTGTGCATGGCCTTTGTACTCTGTGAGTCACATCTTGCCAGTGTTTAAGGTCACTCTGCTGAATGTCCTGTTCCAACAGCTCGTCTCAAAACGTTCACAGTTTACGACAAGCACAGCACGGCCTTGGTTTATTAAAGCGGGCGCTCCTCTTTCTCACACATTCATACTTGTGTGAACACAAGCACACAAAGTACAATGCTGATGGTACAAGTCTAGACGATAAAGGGCGGCCTGAGGTGAATGACATCAGCCCAGACAAAAATCTCCAGAACCTTGGATCCCTTCACCTACAATAAACCCAAGTCTCCGGCACTCAACAGATCATGTCCCATTGTGTATTTCATTAACTACTTATCAACCAATACTAAATGACTGAGGCCTTCCTAGTCTGTTGAAAGATAAAGGTTAGTTGTGGTTAATCATTTAAAGCAAGGAGCAAGAGGTTAAATCATGTACCATGTTAAATACTGAGACTTACACTAGCAGCTTTAGCCAAATCCCCCATATCACTTGGTGCCAGGTCTTAATAAGCATCATTATTAATGTTATCAGTAGCCAACGTCATGAAAGGCCCAATACAATTATCATTCTCAGTAGAGCCTGATAAAGCTCTTAAAACCTGGTGGACTGCAGGTGAGATTGTGACAAGTCGACGTTTCTAGCCAAACTGAAGACTATTATACAGTAGTTAGACCAAGTGGCAGCTTACCGGGGACAGACCAACTGTCAGGCCTAGTGTTGCTCTTGTAGTATGATCAAGGGCAAGACTATCATCTGTCTAGAAAAGCTATGAGAAAATAAATGTCCCGGGATGATGCTGGAGAGGCGAAGCCGTTACAGGGAGTCAAACATTTTAATAGGGAACGGACATAGAACCAGACAGGAACAGCGTCAGCACACGGGTAACACAGACAAATTACAATTAATGCAGCAGCGGGGAACAGAGCTGGGGAACTGACAAATATAGGGGAGGTAATAAACATGTGATTGAGCGAGTAGAGGTGAGTCCAATATCGCTGATGCAAGTGACGAGGGAAGGCAGGTGTGCGTAATTGATGATGACAGGAGTGCGTGATGCAGGGCAGCCTGGCGCCCTCGAGCGCCAGGGGCAAAGAGCAGGAGCAGGCGTAACTATAATACGCAAGAGAAGAAGGATGGCATGAGATCAAGATCAGATTTGTGGGCAGTGGATTTTAAGTTCCGCTGCGTCTGAAGTGAAATCTCATCTCTTTCCTGAAAATGCTAAAATATTTGGTTCTCTGGAACACACCAACCCCTCTCTGCCTTAGGACCGCAACACTGTTACAAATACTGGTGCTGTTGTTACAAAACTCATTAAGTTACCATGGCAACCTGATAATTCCCAAAATGTGGGAAGGTGAGGCACACACCAGACAGACAGACAGACAGACAGACAGACAGACAGAGACAGACAGAGACAGACAGATAGGACACATTAAAATGTTACAGGATTAAAAAGCTCCAATACACATCATGTCAGTCAGTCAGTCATCAAAGCCAGAGCTCATGTGACGAGCAGGGATTGCAGATGTATGAAATATAGATATGCAAGAAACAGATTATCGTCTCTAGTGCTGATTTACTGAACAAAAATATAAGTGCAACATGCAACAATTTTAATGGTTTTACTGCGTTACATTTCATATAAGGAAATCAGTCAATTTAAATAAATTCACTAGGCCCTAATCTATGGACTTCACATGACTGGGCAGCAGAGCTGGTCCTGACCTCCCTGGGGCCCTAAGCAAAAATCTGCTAAGGGGCACTCCTACTTGACCTGTGAGCCATGTAAACCATTTGCTATTGCCACACAGTCACACCTGACACCCCAGTGCTCCCACTACAATCCTCCCTCCTTTAAAACAGTTTGCTCCATCTGTTGGTCTAAGAATAAGTGGACCTATACAGAATAGAATGAGGTATAAACAAACAATATTTATTGAATAAAATATTTTCTATTGAATCTTCAGATAAGTTAATATAACATTAACATAAATAAGAAATTGTAGAAAATATAAAATGTAGTAAATAATAAAATATAACACTGAGCTTTGGCTCTGCTGCCTGGTAATGAGTGCAGTCCTCACAATATTATACAAATAGCTTTGTCTATACAATGTAAACATAAGCCTGTAGGCTGTGGCTGCAGCTATATGTCTTAAATAGTCAAATAAAACCTATACAGCTGTGTGATTAGCTTTGTCTAATGTGGTGGCTAATTTCCGCATTACCAGATGAGGAGTTACAAAACACACCAGTCCGAGTTAAACTACATCTTTAATACTTAAGATACTTTTGCAAAAGTTCTTGACCCCCAATAATGCATTCTCTCGAATGAATCATTTAATGAGGTGTTTACAGAATGGCTGCAGGGATCTTTTATAGCAACGATACAGCCCCTTCAACGTACATTGACAAACCACAGATACTTAGTAACAGGTCACAAAGGTTACGTTTTGTATGACAGATATCCATAAAACACATCAGACAGTAACTGCTATGTCAACCTGGTTCATTATATAGCCCAGTATCTGGTCTCCTTAGAACTGTCCCTCCCAGGTACGGTATAGAACGAAAACACCATTTCATCCAATGGCATATATCAATTGTCAACTCTAGATACTCCCATCTCAAGCAAACCCCCTCTTGACCCCACTCCTGGACAGGCTCACTGGAGGGAGTGAGCCTCTAGGCCATATATTATCACAGGATAAGTGTGAGATCTAAGAGAGGACATACAAGGGTCTATTTACTGCCATAATCCTCCCCACAATAAAGAAAAGGAGGGAGTGACTTGCTCACAGACATTGTGGAGACAAGTCATTGGTTCCCCATTAATCACGCCTCCCTTCACATGGTTTAAGAATAAGTTTTGACACATTCCCATATGAAGACAAATCTGACCTCTAGTTCTGTTCAATACCGTACCAGGGAGGGACGGTTCTAAGGAGACCAGATACTGGGCTATACCATTAATCCTGTTGACATAGCAGTTACTGTCTGTGTTTTATTGATATCTGTCATACAAAACTTAACCTTTGTGAACTGTTACTAAGTATCTGTGGTTTGTCAATGTACGTTGAAGGGGGTGTATCGTTGCTATAAAAGATCCCTGTAGCCATTCTGTAATCACCTTCCTGGTTCATTCGAGAGAGTGCATTATTGAAGGTCAAGTACTTTTGCAAAAGTATCTTAAGTATTAAAGATGTAGTTTAACTCGGACTGGTGTGTTTGTTACTCCTCATTTGGTAATGTGGAAATTAGCCACCACAACATCCACAAGTCTGGTTCATTCTTGGGAGCAATTTCCAAACGCTTGAAGGTACCACGTTCATCTGTACAAACAATAGTATGCAAGTATAAACACCATGGGACCACGCAGCCATCATACCGCTCAGGAAGGAGACGCGTTCTGTCTCCTAGAGATGAACCTACTTTGGTGTGAAAAGTGCAAATCAATCCCAGAACAACAGCAAAGGACCGTGTGAAGATGCTGGAGGAAACAGATACAAAAATATCTATACCCACAGTAAAACAAGTCATATATCGACATAACCTGAAAGGCCGCTCAGCAAGGAAGAAGCCACTGTTCCAAAACTGCCATAAAAAAGCCAGACTACGGTTTGAAACTGCACATGGGGACAAAGATCGTACTTTTTGGAGAAATGTCCTCTGGTCTGATGAAACAAAAATAGTTTGGCCATAATGACCATCGTTATGTTTGGAGGAAAAAGGGGGAGGCTTGCAAGCCGAAGAATACCATCCCAACCGTGAAGCACGGGGGTGGCAGCATCATGTTCTGGGGGTGCTTTGCTGCAGGAGGGACTGGTGCACTTCACAAAATAGATGGCATCATGAGGGAGGACAATTATGTGGATATATTGAAGCAACATCTCAAGACATCAGTCAGGAAGTTAAAGCTTGGTCGCAAATGGGTCTTCCAAATGGACAATGACCCCAAGCATACTTCCAAAGTTGTGAAAAAATGGCTTAAGGACAACAAAGTCAAGGTATTGGAGTGGCCATCACAAAGCCCTGACCTCAAACCAATAGAAAATGTGTGGGCAGAACTGAAAAAGGGTGTGCGAGCAAGGAGGCCTACAAACCTGACTCAGTTACACCAGCTCTGTCAGGAAGAATGGGCCAAAATTCACCCAATTTATTGTGGGAAGCTTGTGGAAGGCTACCCGAAACGTTTGACCCAAATTAAATAATTTAAAGGCAATGCTACCAAATACTAATAATTGAGTGTATGTACACTTCTGACCCACTTGGAATGTGATGAAATAAATAAATGCTGAATTAAATAATTCTCTCTACTATTATTCTGACATTTCATATTCTTAAAATAAAGTGGTGATCCTAACTGGCCTAAAACAGTGAATTTTTACATGGATTAAATGTCAGGAATTGTGAAAACTGAGTTTAAATGTATTTGGCTAAGGTGTACTTAAACTTCCAACTTCAACTGTATGTCTCAAAATAGTAAAATAAAACTTATACATCTGTATGATTAACTTTGGTTCCCTCTACAGCCTGGGCATTTTCAGCATCAGCATTTTTTTATTTTACCTTTATTTAACCAGTTAGGCTAGTTGAGAACAAGTTCTCATTTGCAACTGCGACCTGGCCAAGATAAAGCATAGCAGTTAGAAACATACAACACAGAGTTACACATGGAATAAACAAAACATACAGTCAATAATACAGTAGAAAAAAAGAAAACAAAAAGTCTATAGACAGTGAGTGCAAATTAGGTAAAATAAGGGAATTAAGGCAATAAATAGGCCATGGTGGCAAAGTAATTACAATATGGCAATTAAACAGTGGAATGGTAGATGTGCAGAAGATGGATGTGCAAGTAGAGTAGCATGGCCACCAGTCTATCTGGACTGTCTGAAGAAATGGAGAAAGTATGTCACATTGTTAATTAAACAGTCATTTACACAAATGCACTTCTGCAATACAATCTTACATGTTACTAAGTGTGTGAATATTTTAATGTTTGAATTCCTCTTCTGCACTTTCTTGAGGCAAAATCATCAATGATGTCATTATAGGACATGTGCTTCCCCACATCATGATTTATGGTCATGATTGCCAGACCACTCAAACGTTCCTGTGACATGGAAGACCTGAGGTAGCTTTTGATGAGCTTTAATTTTGAAAAACTCCTCTCTGCCGATGCTACTGTTACTGGTAGGGTGACTGCAATTCTTATGGCTATCCAAAGGTTAAGATAGAGTTCCTCCAGGTTTTTCTCACAGAGAAAGGAAAGCAGTTCAAAGGCTTTCTGCAGCTCAATCTTTTCTGTTGGCAGATCAGGTAAATTCTGAATCTCGTGTGCCAGATCCATTCCACTGATGTCACAGTCATCTCTGAAGGTTAGAGTGTGTTCAACTTCCATACAGTGAGCCTTTAACAATTCACTGGACATCTGAGAGGCAGTGCTAAAGTTCAACAGCACTCTGTATTTGGTTTTCACCTGGTTGAGTGTTTCAAATCTCTCATCCATGGATGTCACAGCAGAGTCGACCACAATATTGAAGTAGTTGACTTCAAGATTTTTCAGTGCATCAGTCACTGGTTCATCGGGAGCTGAAATGCTTCTTGCTGTTTCTCAGGTACTTCTCTCTCAGAACAGCCTCCACATTAATTTCTTCACAAATGCTTTTGGCTGTTGTCTGGGCCTCAGAGAATCCAGTTTCCCGGTATATAATGAGGGAGACCTTTGCATTTTAAATTAAATTCACTGCGATATCCAACTGCATTGAGGCGGATTGGAGGAGCTTGTTCACCTTGTTTGTCATTGTCAGTATCTCACACCATACGATACAGCAAATCAAGAAGCGGTAGGACCCAACTTCCTCTGCGTGTGCTTGTGCCTCCACTTTGGCCACAGGATCGTTGATCGTTTGTCTGACTTCCAGTAATGCCTCCTGATCCTCAGAAGCCTGATACCTGATTGCATGAACACTTTGGAGCCTACTCTCTCATCTTGTGTCACTCCATGACTTCACAGTTATGTTCACGTGTTTCTTCAAAACACTCCATCTTTGTGTGCCAGGTGAAAAGAAGGTGAAGAGCTTTTGCAAATGCCCAGAAAACCCAACTGCATCTTTTGAAGATTTGGCAGCATCTGCAATGACAAGATTTAGAGTATGTGCTCCACATGGGACGAACACAGCTCTGGGATTTTTTTGGAGCAGTCTGGCTTGTACTCCTTGGTGCTTGCCCTTCATGTTGGCCCATTATCATAAGCTTGCCCTCTGCAATCGTCAAATGGAATCTTCAGCTCGTTCAGCATATCTAAGATGACAGTGGACAGATTCAAACCTGTTGTAACCTCAACATTCACAAAACCGAGGAAGTGCTCCTTGATCTCTGACTTTCCCTTTAAAGCCACGCTTCTCAGAATAATGAACATTTGCTCCTGGTGACTAATGTCAGGTGTACAGTCTAAAATAATGGAGAAGTACTTTGAGTGTCTTACTTGAGTCACTATTCCTTCCAGAATCTTGTCACTCACAATCTGTATCAGCTCATTCTGTGTGCGCTTCCCAAGGTAATGAGGATGTGTATCTCCATCTTTAATTTTGCTGAGATGATGTTCCATAACGGGGTCAAATTTTGCCAGTAATTCAACCTCTTTTAGGAAGTTGCCATTATCTGGTTGGAAGGGTTTGTCTGATGAACCCCTGAATGCTAGGTTTCTTTCAGCCAGAGACTGGGTGATTCTTATTAAACGTGTAAGGACATCCCACCATCTCTTTCTTTCAGCCTCCAAAATTGTCATTTGTATCTGGTCAAGAGTCTGTCCCCGATTTAGGCACAGTTCTCTTCACTTAATCATATTGTTGTGTGTTCAGGACTACCCTCATGGTGTTTCAGAATGGCGTTGATATTTGACCAGTCATTTACGCCTTCCTTTATTGTTTTGTAGTCTTTTGTAGAAAAGAGCTTACAGCAAAAACAATACACAGAGTTGTTTTTGATTGAGTATGAAAGCCAACTCCTGGTAATCTTTTCCCCAACTGACAGCTGTCTCTGTAATGAGCCTGAATGGAAACGTCTTCTAGACTTGTCTTTAGGGTAAGAAAATCCAGTCCTGGTTTGAATGGACCTCTGCGCTAACTCAGTCCTCATAAAGTCTGTTAAGACTGGGGGCCAGTCTGCTGGGTAACTTGGTGGAGCAGCAACTGTTCTATTTGGGTCTGAGCTGCTTGTATCTGATGCTGGCTGTACACCTCTGGTTGTGCTAGTACTGGCTGGGGCTGTCTGTACTTCACCTGGGTCTGTGTTAGTACTTGCTGAAGACGGCTGTACTGGGTCTGTGTTAGTATTTGCTGAAGCCAGCTGTACTGGGTCTGTGTTAGTACTTGCTGAAGCCAGCTGTACTGGGTCTGTGTTAGTATTTGCTGAAGCCAGCTGTACTGGGTCTGTGTTAGTACTTGCTGAAGCCAGCTGTACTGGGTCTGTGTTAGTACTTGCTGAAGCCAGCTGTACTGGGTCTGTGTTAGTACTTGCTGAAGCCAGCTGTACTGGGACTGTGTTAGTATTTGCTGAAGACGGCTGTACTGGGTCTGTGTTAGTATTTGCTGAAGTCGGCTGTACTGGGTCTGTGTTAGTACTTGCTGAAGCCAGCTGGACTGGGTCTGTGTTAGTACTTGCTGAAGCCAGCTGTACTGGGTCTGTGTTAGTACTTGCTGAAGCCAGCTGTACTGGGTCTGTGTTAGTACTTGCTGAAGCCAGCTGTACTGGGTCTGTGTTAGTATTTGCTGAAGCCAGCTGTACTGGGTCTGTGTTAGTACTTGCTGAAGCCAGCTGTACTGGGTCTGTGTTAGTACTTGCTGAAGCCAGCTGTACTGGGTCTGTGTTAGTACTTGCTGAAGCCAGCTGTACTGGGTCTGTGTTAGTACTTGCTGAAGCCAGCTGTACTGGGTCTGTGTTAGTATTTGCTGAAGCCAGCTGTACTGGGTCTGTGTTAGTACTTGCTGAAGCCAGCTGTACTGGGTCTGTGTTAGTATTTGCTGAAGACGGCTGTACTGGGTCTGTGTTAGTACTTGCTGAAGCCGGCTGTACTGGGTCTGTGTTAGTATTTGCTGAAGTTGGCTGTACTGGGTCTGTGTTAGTATTTGCTGAAGTTGGCTGTACTGGGTCTGTGTTAGTATTTGCTGAAGTTGGCTGTACTGGGTCTGTGTTAGTATTTGTTGAAGTTGGCTGTACTGGGTCTGTGTTAGTACTGGCTGAGGCTGGATGTGGCTCAACTGAGTCTGTGCTTGTACTGGTTGATGATCCAGCATCTCCTCTATTCATTTTATCAGCTGCATCAGGCCCATTCAAACTGGCTGCCCCAGATTTCCTTTTATACATTTTCAAATATAAAATACTATTTATACTATGGCTTGGCTGAATACTTGATGGTTATTATTTACTGAAAGATCATCCATATTGATGATCCACATCCATATTGCCCAGTATGCCCAGCTAATCAACATTTTAAATTAAATACATAAATCAATAGTCAATGTCAATCCATTGCTTTCCATCTTGCATTAGTCCAGAGTTGTAACTAAACCTTAACCGAGAGACTAGATAATCATTGTCTTGTTTTAAAATTATGTGCGCCTATGAGGAGTGCCATCACGCCCATATATTGTCTGGACTTGTCCCCACAGAGGTTGCTGCTGGAAAGCGTGAGTTTCATTTTGTGCATGCGCATATGAACGCATGTTCACACGCGACGCTGTTATCTTTTCCGAGCTGCAGTTTCTAAACATTGTATTTCACTCTCACTTTTGTCAGGCACAAAGTCACAGAACACAGCCCTGGAAGTGGCTGGCAAGCAAGCAAGACACAGACAGACCAAGAGATGCACTGCCCAGCTAGGTTAGCAAGACAGACAGACTAGAGAGACAGGCACTCCAAGCTAGCACATCAACTTAACGTTACTGTTATTTGCTGACATCAAACTTAGAGGCGACAGAACACAAGTTTACCTGATTGCTGTTCGCACAATTCACTCTCATGGTGTTTTTTTTCTCTTTTCGTGACCAGAAGGATAGTTCCGCTTCATCCTCTCATTGAAGTTGTAAACATGGACACCTGCTTTGACACGAGGGGGAGGCGGGGCCCTTGCGTAGTGAGCTTATAGGGCAGGGGTTCAGCCACAGGGAAGCCAGGCCCAGCCAATCAGAATGAGTTTTTCCCACACAAAAGGGCTTTATTACAGACAGAAATACTCCTCAGTTTCATCAGCTGTCTGGGTGGCTGGTCTCAGACGATCCCGCAGGTGAAGAAGCCAGATGTGGAGGTTCTGTGCTGGCTTGGTTACACGTGGTCTGCGGTTGTGAGGCCAGTTGAATGTACTGCCAAATTCTCTAAAACAACATTGAAGACGGCTTATGATAGAGACATGAACATTAAGATTATCTTAGCAAAGGATAAATGCTCACTAACAGGGATGTAAAAGAAATTGTGCACAAGATTTGAGAGAAAAAAGCTTTTTGTGCGTATTTCAGCTCATGAATCATGGGACCAACACTTGCGTTTACATTTTTGTTCAGTATATATTCATATTTATTATACTTTTAATCCCTCCCTGTCCATCGCTAATTACTCTCTCCATCTGTTCTCTTGATAAAACACAGTGTCCTCAGATCACAGTTGCAGAGTGGGCTGAGTCAAATGCCCCACACAGTCACTCGCACTTATACACCCATATCCCTCCGCCCCCACACATAGCACAAAAGCACACACCAAAATCCCAGTCAGTATGCGAGAGAAAGCCAAAGAGAGTTTCTGGAGAGGTTTGTGAAAGGGCCTATACTTACAGAGCACCTTAATCAGTAGCTGGGATGAAGGCCAAAGAATTAGATTTACTAAATTACTGCTTGAGGTACAAAGAGGCAGAGCATTGCAGGGCTTTGAACTGCAAGCCTGGATGACTGATAAGTAATTAACAAGGGTCAAGTTCAGTTTGATGTGGACCTTGATAAAGATAATGAATTACACAATTTCCATAGAGAAGGAGGGTATGTGATCCCTGCCTTTCTCATGATTTTATATCGGTTTATAACTGATGTTGGTTTTGGTCCAATATCCATCACAATGTATGGTCGGGTGATGAGTTGTTAGTTTGATGCTTGGTATTGAAGATGAATGTAAGGTGTTTACAGTAAGCAGATTTGTTTCTTGTTGAGGCATTGACTCGTCAGTTCTAGCTGACATCAGTTATCGGGCCTACAGCAAGATGGATTGTTATTGAAACTGTCCTTGAATGCAATGTGGTTTCATTACTCTAAGTTATGACAGGGCTGACAATTTGATTAACACCTTACACGGCGAGTGTCCTGCAGGAAATCTGCTGTACAATAATGGATGAGTTTCTGACTCATTCTGTAGCACCCTTCCAATCCTTGACTTTGAGTCTTACGGTTAGCAGATATGAGTGCACGGCTTGGTACAATAAATCAATCAAATGTATTTATAACGCCCTTTTTACATCAGCAGATGCCACAAAGTGCTTATACAGAAACCCAGCCTAAAACCCCAAACAGCAAGCAATGCAGATGTAGAAGAAGAGTGGCTAGGAAACCCCCCCTAGAAAGGCAGGAACCTACAGTAGGAAGAAACCTAGAGAGGAACCAGACTCTGAGGCGTGGCCAGTCCTCTTCTGGCTGTGCCAGAGTATAAGAGTACATGGCCAT
Organism: Salmo trutta; assembly: GCF_901001165.1. NCBI lineage: Eukaryota > Metazoa > Chordata > Actinopteri > Salmoniformes > Salmonidae > Salmo > Salmo trutta. Next base: position 31,857,926 of record NC_042972.1, on the reverse strand, counting down.
TAAGGCCAGATTGTTCTTCAAGATGTTCAAACATTCATAGATGACCAGCAGGGTCAAATAATGCAGTACCATAAAGGACCTAGCATCAGTGGATCATGGGTGAATCAATGGATGGTGCACACACATTGTCTATGTATGTAGGTCATCTGACTGCAGGCCATGAGTGCGTAAGTTGCTCAGCTCAAACCAGTTGAGACCGGACTGTGGTGGAAGTAGGGGTGGGGGTGGGCAGGAGTCACATGACTTTCCCCCAGGCGCCGTGTGCCCTCCATGGGGCATCATCGAGCCGCTCTCCACAGCCTAGGCCTCCATCAGCCCAGTAAACATCACACCCGCAAATCAGATTTCACAGACGTCATCGGCCCATCTAAACCTCAACATTCTCTCTCTGAGTCTCTAAGTGTGCACATTCACTAGATATTCAACATGGACCTCGATCTGCCCCTTGATGGTGGATAAAATCTACTCTCTCTCTCACCCTCTATCATTCAACTTTACTACCTCCACTATCTCTCCCTCTAAAGACCTCATATTGAGCCCATCATCAGCCTCTCAGTCAAGTACAAAGAATATCTGGTGTCTCTAAACCACTTTTGCAAGCTGTCACTGCTCAGTTTTCAGCTCCACTACTAATAAAGACCTCTAAGCCTATCTATATATACTGTTACTTCCCTCCTTTCAAATATCTCACACATTCAACTAACCTTATCCTATTTATCCATTGCTAATAATATGTATCTGTTGCCACCCACCTAGTCTTTGTATAAGCCCCCTGAGCACACCATTTCAACGTAGATAATTGTGTAATAATTGGGTGAGACGTTGATCAATGAGATTACAACCTATACAGTATTCACCACATCAAAAAGACAGCCAAAAATTGGTTGAATTTCCAATGTGTTATCACTATACTTTCAACCATCTAAAAGCACCACCAAATTCCAATGGAAAAACAATGTCTGATTTTTGGTTTAGTTGTCACCCAATCACTGTGCTTTCAACCATTTAAAATCACAGCAAAGTTCAAATGGGAATACAATGTCAGATATTTTGTTTATTTATACAACAGATTAATGTGTTATAACTGTGCTCCATCTAATGACCTGGATTGCAGCTGAGATTACATTAAAAGTACATGGTGTAAGTGATCAATGCCGTTTGAGATTCTGCACAGATTATTATCTCCACAGACCTGCGATGACCTTTGCATGCTATCTTGAACATGCATGTTTTATATGATTACATTTATAGTTACAGTAACCTCAAAATGTGGCCATGGATGTGTTACTCATTTTAAGGTTGAATTTTACATTAAGATATCCTTAACTTTAGGCTATTTACTGTATTAAAAAAGTAATAATGAAATGTGTTAGTTTGACAATGAAACCATTTAAAGGAGATGTATCTACTGCATGGATAGTTCCATCTGAGCCACTGGCTTAATGCCATTCTTTAACTTTATTGTTGGTTGAGTTGGTGACGTGAATCCAACATATCATTTGGATTAGGCTATTTATTGTATTTCAAAAGTGATATTGAATTGTTTTTGGTTGTCAATACAACCAAATATCAACGTTTGAAGGATGGAAGGTTCGATCTGTGCCACTGACTTAGTTTGGCTTTAATTCCAGTTTGTCTACAAATTAATCATTTATATGTTGTATTCACGTCTCCATCTCAACCAAAAATCTAAGCCAAAGAATAGGACTAAATCAAATCAATCTTTAAATGCACTTTGAATAAAGTTTAACTTTTTGGTTGAGATGGAGAAGTGAATCCAACAGATACGTTATTTTAATGTAGCGTGAAACCCTAGGTCTATTATTATGTAAATGTTTTGTTGAATTCTGTGTTGAATTGAAACAATAGCTGTTGATGAATTGCAAAATACTATATAGGCCTAAATAGATTGATGATATACTGTATGATTGATAAAGTATGGTCACATTTAATTTGCTCTGCTAAACCTACCCTTTGGAATGACTTTGATGGCAACTGTGAATATATTTCGTTTTTAAGTGAAGAACACTCAACCATCATTCTCACGATAGCATTTGGTTAGCATGATGACATAATCCTGGGGTTGAATTGTCACCCTCAAAAAATGTGCCTTTTTTCAAATCCAATGTATTTTCCACATAGATTCCACCAGTGGCATTTCTCTGTGTTTCATGATTTTCCTACAATTTGCAAGAGGCTGAATGTATCTCACAGGAGAAAGCATCCGAGCGAGCGAAACAGCACCCCTCTGTCTCTCTACGTCTATCTGATGCTGACTGGTCCAGACGAGTATGATATTGTTGCCGCCCGTAGCATTGAATGCAAGGGAAGCCAGCGAGCATTATAAAACACTTTCAAATCAGCGTTGAGCTAAACTGAGCAAGCTTAACTGTGAATGCTCCTGGCACACCCAAAAAAAGTGTAAAGGGAAGCCAGCTTGGATTTTGTCGTCACTCCTATCAAATCCCATTGAGAGCACACGTCAAGAAAAACTTGTATTGTTACATCTCATTGTGTTGTTGTCCTCCAGTTGCTAGCTAGCTAAAATTGGCCCTTTTCTATTTAGCCATGGATGGAGATAGGGATTTGGACTTGAGGTTTTACTTAATTCTCCGTACTGGCCAATTATTATAACGCCGATTCTGATCCAATCATACATTCACACATTGTGCCCCTGGCCTGAGAGGATGGGACTTCAATATGTAGCTAGATGTAGAAAGTTAATGTTAACTAGCTAACGTTGCCCATAAATGAAAGTTATGCTAGCGAGCAAGCAAGCATTTTAGCCCGGTAGCCTAGGACAACAAAAAATAAAAGCGTGTACTGTATGACAGACTGATAGACCGTTTCGTCAACATGAAAGAGAGGAGGATGACTGGCGTTTCTCTACAAGTAGGGTGAGTCAACATGTTTTTCTACTTGCACGAACATGCATGCACACACACACACACACACACACACACACACACACACACACACACACACACACACACACAGAAATCAGAACCATGGACAGCCACATCATATTTAGCTTACGTTGATTGGACTAAATTGTTTTTGGTATATTTTAGTTGTCACTGTATTAGACAAAGCAGAGGTGATTTGATGATGTTGAAATGTTGAAGTTGAAATGGTGCTGGAACAGTGGAGGCAGCTTCTGTTTTCTTTGCGACTTGTGGTAACACTCTCTGGTTCTAAATCAATAGTTGTTTAGTGGTCCTAAAATGTCGTAACAATTAACTTGCTTGACCATGCTGTAGGTGATGTAACTGTCTGTTGCTGTACATGCAATATGCTTTGTGGACTTCACTGGATAGAGGCTGCTATCTGGTTTTGTAATAAACAAAGGTGTAGTTGAATTTATTCTGCCTCTGTCTTCTTATTGTCTCGGTCTCTAGGCCTATATATCACATTCGCAAGGCATATGAATTGACAGGTTATAGAGAAAACAACGCAATTATCACAACACATAGGTTGTAATATGGCTTTTTTGGGGGTTGGGGGCTTGGCTTCCCCCGTGATTTTACGCATGCCCCGCTACTGAATTCCACATCACAATACATTGACAAACTACGTTTATTCAACCAGTTTGTGCAGTGGGAATCTATCTTGTTTCACAGGCCTTTCAGTGGTGACCCCACCCATCCCTCTTGTTTATATGAGCAAGCAGCAGGCTGAGCCATGCCTGTAATGTGAAGCAGCATTCCTCACATACTTTCCACATCATCAAGCCTTCTGTGGTTTTACCCTACCCAGCTCAGTATTTTCCAATCCCGGAAAGCGGATTTTGATATGGAATAAAGGTTCTGTGCCAGTCGGAAATAACGGCTCCCAATACAAGGGTCAGAGAGAACATGTAAGCCCAAGACGTTTCTTAGGGAGATTCCCATGGCAACTACCTGCATCAGCCAACATCACACCACTCCCTGGTTGTACTAGCCAACTGCTTTACACAATGCCAAATGTTTTCCACTCTTGTTTTCCAGGATTGGTGAGAATAATCGAGCTTGGGTGGGCCCTAATGCGAAGATCATAAACGTGCTAGAACACTCGAGGGAGTCACAGACGTCTCAGCCGGGCAGAAAATGAACAAACCAAAACACATAAACTGCGTAATAGGATAAACTCTTAAAGAGTGTGATGCATGTAATGAAACGTGTCATTCTTATTTTCCCTGTTGGCACTCTTAGACCTCAAGACTAGTGCAATGATAGGTAAAGGGACATTCACTATCAGATTACTATGAGGTGACTCCATCATCCACACCTGTATAGAAGTGACACATTTTCCCACAGGTTGGCTTATTTAATCTGACTTACTGCAGATGTGGTGTGCCATGGTGACAACAGTATTTCAGTGGTCAATTTAACAGCCCTTTCACTTTAATTTACCGTCTTTCATCCCACCGACCAATGTTCCCTCTAAACTGTGCTGCTGCGCAGCGAGAATATCAACCCATGGAGAGAAGCACCAGATTGAATTTCACTCAACTTTCTAGAGTTTTCCCTGTTACTCAGCCCGTACTCCCAAAATGTAACTGAAGGTTCTCCAAAGCTTTTTATTGTCATTCTTTATGTCATTTCTTCTTTTAACTCAGTTTAGTTACATGATTTCTCAATTTGCCGTACATTTGCCAATTGGTTGCGCAGCCAGACTTATTTGCCATTTATTTTGCCTCATCCCTCTCAACCATACAATTGTTCAATTCCTCATCAATCCACGAGGATTTAACAATTTTTACAGTCATGTTCTTAATGGGTGCATGCTTATTATTGACTGAGATAAAGCAATTTCATAAATGTGTCAAGTGCAGCATCTAGTTGCTCCTCCTTACACACCATGGACCAACAAATATTCTTTACATCAACAACATAGGAATCACTACAAAACGTCTTGTATGACCTCTTATAGACTATTTTAGACCCAGCCTTTGGAACTTAGTTTTTTCCTAGATGTGACTACTATGTTGTGATCATTACAGCTGATGGATCTGGATAGTGCTTTCAAGAACATTTCTGCAGCATTAGTAAAGACGTGATCAATCCATGTTGATGATTTTATTCCTGTGCTGTTTGTAACTTCCCTGGTAGGTTGACTGTTATCTGAACCAGGTTGTAGGCACTGGTCAATGTTTGAAGCTTTTTCATGAGTGGGCAGCTTGATGAAAGCCAGTCAATTTTTAAATCCCCCAGAAAATATACCTACCTCCCTGTTGATAGCACATACATTATCAAGCATTTCACACATTATCCAGATAGTGACTTTTAGCACTTGGTGGCCTATAGCAGCTTCCCACCAGAATGGGCTTCAGATGAGGCAGATGAACTTGTAGCTATATTACTTCAACAGTATTTAACATGAGATTCTCTCTAATCTTTACAGGAATGTGGTTCTGAATATAAACAGCAACAACTCCACCACTGGCATATCTGTATTTTCTGTAAATGTTATAACCTTGTATTGCTACCACGGTATCATCAAAGGTATTGTCTAAGTGATTTTCAGAGATAGTCAGAATATGAACATCATCTGTAACTAGCAAGTTATTAATTTCATGAACCTTGTTTCTTAAGCTACATATGTTAACATGGGCTATTTTGAGCACTTTTCTGGGATGCTTGCTTGTTTCCATTTCTTTACTGGGAAGCTTAGCAGAAGTATATATTCTCATGTTATTTATGTTAGTGCAGGGTGAGCATAATGCTAAAGCATTGATAAGTCATTGTCTCAACGCAGGCTTATAATGGCAATGGTCTGTTTGCATATAGGCCTACTGCAGCTTTGATTGGTTATGCCGGTCTCTGCAGCGTATGGCTGAGTCGTGTCAATGCAATAGAATCCTACTCCGATGTGTTCTGCCTACAACAAAATCTTTTGCATAATTTTGTTTTGGTATGTTGCATTGAAAGTGGCGAGTATTACGTTGATTCGATCACAAATGCCACAGTAAAGGGAAAAGTTGATAGTGTTAACAGGGAAAACTGTAGAAAGTTGAGTGAAGTTCAATCTTGTGCTTCTCTCTGTGGGCTGATATTTCCTCTGCGCTTGCCAGGTAGTCCCATGGAGCTGTGTGGCAGTCTCAGGGCTACTGTGCACCGTTGAGGGAACATTGGTTGTGAGTAGATGCGCTTGCTCAGAGATCAAAGCAAGAGCTTCATGTTGCCACTTATGCACATTTTGTTCATATCCTTTGCTAGTTGGTGAGATTAGCCCAGATATAGATCATTTGTAGTCAGCAATCGGGGAGTAATTGCTTCCTACAAGAGCACAAAACATTTGTATTTCTAGCCATCAATGAAAAGCAAGTCAGGTAAAGATTTTTTTTTTTTGTCAAAGTGGCAGTGTTGTATTTTGAGACAGTTTACTCAAGCCTACGTAGCCAATATGCAGAGGGTATCATAATTTGTCTGATTCTCTGTAATAATGGAAAGAGAATAATAATGCATTTTATTTAGTGAAGTGGTTTCTTTAATCAAACAACACAAAAATATTTTTAGTCACCAGAAGTGGATAAACAGGTTAATGTCAAGCTCAAATAGCCACAGTAGCCTACTTGGCCATTGTTAAAACTGTAACTTAAGGTGGGTACAGCCTCAGTGTTCACAGTAAACACATCCTGGAAGTTGCACAGAATTTTCAATGTTCAAGTTTGCGCTCAGCAGACCTGAAAACTAGAGGGAACATTGCCACTGACCCCCCTTATTTCCCACCACCCTGTGCCCCCACCCATCCCTTTCCTAGAAGTACTATGCACTCAATGACAGAAAATTGCTTTTACCACAAGAAATGTCTTTATTTTTCTTCCAACATACTAGTGACACACAGGTCTTGCAAAAAACAATACTCACTAGTCATTATCAGAACAGTAATATGGAATGTTGTCATCATTGCTCCATTTTGTTTACATTTTTCTTTGTTTATTTTTAAGAAATATGACAAATAAATAAAGTCTATAGTCTTTGTATTTATTGTCCTTATCAATATATTATTGTGTTCAGTCACCATTTCAGGAATGAAGAGGAGCAAATCAGACAAAAACAAAGAAAATGACAAAGTAATGTTATTCCCTTATAAACCCACTTTAAATGTCTTTGATTTAGGGACTAAACAGTAGAGGGGGGGGGGGGTATTGTTGACAAAAGGTAGAAATCCATTCTTCACCCAAATCTTATTCTCCTTCCATGCATCGTTATTTTTGTAAATCCAGACGGCCAAAAGTATAACAAAAGTCTGTTTTCTGCAGACCCCAGCAACAACACCAGAAGAAATACAAAAATCGGCCATAGGAGAGAGTGAGGAGTTGCCAGCTGACCGAGCGACCGGCCTAGCCCTGTTCAGTCTGTACAGAAGCAACCTCCACTCGTGTGTGCTGTGCTGTTGGGGGAACAGCAGTCCAAACGCCATCCACAAACACGTCACATCACCATACAGTTTAAAAGCATCAAGTACAACCTCCAGAACTACACTTCAGCTTTTGGTCCCCCTCTCTAAAGAAAACAGTCTAACAGAGGAGCAGAGAGGAGGAAAGGATGCTACATGAGTCCCTGAGCCTGTTAATATACCAGAGTCTCAGGCACGATCACTCCCACTACATAGAAAATAAAGAAAGGAAGAAAGAGAGGAAGAACAGTCACAGAGACAAGTTGCAAATGAGTGCACAAGCAGTCCTGTCCCGTGTTGGTTTGGGGGGTGCGGGACCGACCCCAGCACCAACCCAGAAGCTCCCTGTTTCTCCACTACAGTAGGTGGGGGGTCAGACCCCCGGCTGTGTGGTGGCCATTAGGACCAGGCCAGTGGCGGAGGAGGGCAGACCAGGGCTACAGCTCAGTGCTGTTATTCCCAGGTTGGATTCAAGTTTTCCAGAGTGGAGGCTCAGCCTTTAGTCGGCGCTGTGCTCCTCCAGCTGGGAGATGATAGTGATGAGGTTCTGCAGGCCGAAGATGTAGCCGCTGTCCTGACCCTCATGCACCACACTGTCCTCCCCATAATGGCGGCATGTCGTGTGGGCAAAATCTATCATCCTCACATCCACCGCCGGGCTGCTGGCCTCCCCTCCTCCACCGCGGGATGAGCGACCAGCGCTTCCCTTACTGCTGCCGTTACTGCTCCCACCAGCACTGCTGGCAGCTGGCGATCCACGGGGGAACCCAAATGCACCTTCTTTCTCTTCCTCCTCTTCCTCATCTGAGGGCTCGTCATCGTCACCCTCCTCTCCTCCGCGGTGGCGGGGTCGGGTGGGGGCGCAGGTGCGGGGGGGCTCCCCATCATAGATGATGAGGAGGGAGGAGGAGTAGAAGCGGTAAGACTCGCAGGACTCCAGGGTTTCCTGCATCTCCCTGAGCTTCCACAGCACCGGGGAGAGCAGCTCATGCCGCAGACGCTGTCCATCGTGGAAGAACTGGAACAGGGCCTCCTTGAAGCCCGGCAGGCTTAGCTTACGCCCATGGTACTTGTTCATGAACATCAGCTGGCCTGAGTCTGACTGGTACACCTGCATGCCACAAAGGCGGACACCGATGGAGGCGGAGGTGCTCTGTTGACATTTGCGAATCTGATTGGCCTTCTTCTCCTCCGATGCATCGTCACCATGCTGCCGCGTGCCCATCTTCAGGTCCAGCACGCACGGCACCGCGTGACGCCACGTCAGGTTCTCCAACAGGATGAATTTGTATTGGTTGCGGTGTTTGGAGTTGTCCTTCATCCTCTGGAGGTGCTGCTGGTGGCATTTCAGACTCCAGGGGTTGTGTTTAATCTGCTTCGAATCCAGGCTGTAGCAGAGAACCTCAGCCTGCTGCTGCACCTCCGCACCGTTATAACTACACAGAGCGGGAAAAGAGGTTAGATATCTACCCCTCACCATTCATCTTTGCGGCATGTTGGTGTTTGGATATATAGTATGTGTATGAATGTAAGTGTACGAGCTCACCTTTTGCTCTTGTTCTCTTTAGTGCTCTGTCTGGCCCGGTCTTTGCTGTAGTTGTCGTTCTCCAGCAGTAGGGACGATGTCTTCTTGTTACCCCATTTGATCATCTTGCTCTTGGGCTCGCAGTCGGCTGAGGGGTCCTTGTTTTCCAGGTTCTCTGGTTCATTGTGGAGGGGGTAGGCAATGAGGCATAGGTTTCCCTCTTCATCTTCCTCAAAGCTGACTGACACCACACCTGAGCGAGAGAGAGAGAGAGAGAGAGAGAGATGGAGGGAAGGGTGAGAGAGAAGGACAGGAAGGTGGTTAGTACCCGGCATTGGATTTTTATTTTATAATGCTATGATGAAGCCAAGACCTCCCCGAAACTGGGTTGTCATAGGCAGCTCTTACCCACTAGGTCCTGCTTCCAGCCAAATACACTCTGTAAAGAGGGATGCAAACAAACACAAGCATTCCTATGGAGGGAGCAGAGAGAGAGAGCAGGTTGGGGGGGGCAAGGACGCAGCAAAGACACCAATGAGTGGCAACAAAAACAGTGTCTTTCTAAGTACTTCAAATGTATATGTTAAATAAAAAAATGTAATAAAAATGTGAGAATGAACCCAAGAAGCAAAGAGATACACAAACACCACAGGAGGCTCGAATGTATTACACTCAGTCCAAACTTTATTAACTACCAAACCCACCCAGAACCACAAATCAATTGATACGCATACAGTGCTACTACATTTCAAGGCAACCCAATAGAAATCACAGCAAAGATACACTGTATAAACTCAAATACAACCATGACAACACACCAGAAATTAAGACATATTCACCCAACAGTGTGATATTCTATTATTTCATAGAGATCCAAAAGTTCCATCAAGTAAGGCACTTTGCGTTACCTGCCTCTCGGACGAGTCCTTTCAGGTCTGACTTGCCTTTTTATATAGTTCAATTGAAGGCAATAATCCAAACACACTAACAAATGAACAACAGAGTGGTGGTGGGGGGGTGGACAGAGTGGTGTGGAGGAGGGTGGTGGTCTCCGGAACACTTTCATAGAAAACTGTATACACACTTTCTTAGTCCAGGTATAATTTGGGTTAGTTAGGGTTCCCCAAACATGAACGCACTCCCTACCTCTATCCCAGGTTTCCCAAACTCGGTCCTGGAGCCACCCCTGAGTGCATGTGTTGGTTTTTGCCCTAGCATTACACAGCTGATTAAAATAATCAAAGCTTGATGATGAATTGGCTATTTGAATCAGCTGTGCAGTGCTAGGGCAAAAACCAAAACGTGTACCGGTGGGGGGGGATTGGAAGATGGAGCAAGATGGGGAGAGGGAGGGGGAGTGAGATGAATATACATCGTCCAATTGGATATAAACATGAAAATATGACAGCACAAAACAAGAAAATCCCAGCCTTTCCGTAATATTTACACAACAAAACATCCTTGGTTGACACTGGAGAAAAGGTTCTCTGAAGCATAAAGACAGATCCTTCATTAGGGCCTATGTGTATGAGATGACACTAGGGGGGTTGGCTAGTGACATGAAGGACAATGGAACCCAGCACTTATCCCTCCTCTGCAGCGCCTGCCCTGAGTGATGTCATGCACAGTGATGTCACTACCCTGCAACAGTTAACCCTCTACTGCCCAGGCCTGTTCCAACTGTCAGAGCTGTACTGTCATCGGGCATGTGAGGATGAGAGTACCTGTGACTAATGTACTTTGTGAGTATGTGAAAGTGACTGTATATGGGCAGCCTAAATGAGTTTGTAAGAGCGTGAGAATGGGTGTGTGTGTGTGTGTGTAAGAGTGTTTTGAGCAGAAGTGAACGTGTGTTTGATGTGGAATATTTCTCAGTGTCATCAGATGTCTGCGCTCTTCTATCTACATCTTCCTCTCCAAATCCCACTGGTCTTTTTATAGTGCCACGATACATTGCTGCAGAGTCAGATACCATACTCGCGCCTCAACTCTGTCACATAACCGGAGTAGGAGTGACGCCATAGAGAGTGTATGTGTGTGTGGTAAGTGTTTATGCCTCTCTGTGCGTGCAAGTGTCAGGAGGAAACGGGTGCAGCTTCATGGTAAATTAAAAACTAAACAGAATGTGATATTGCACCCAAGGTGTGTGTGTGTGTGTATTTATTTTCCATGACAGTCATCTCTTCCACCTTGTCTAATGCAAAATGCCCTGTCCTTTGATAAAGGGGTCACACCTAGCCGCCAGGTTATAAAGAGCCTGCCATACCCCTCTCCAGTCTCCACCATTACGTTACCTGACACTGCAGAGTAGTGATGTGCATTCCGAGTCTTTTCAGTGAGCCGTCTCGTTTGGCTCCGTTCACGTAAAAGAGCCGTCTCATTTGGCTCCGTTCACGTAAAAGAGCCGTCTCATTTGGCTCCGTTCACGTAAAAGAGCCGTCTCATTTGGCTCCGTTCACGTAAAAGAGCCGTCTCATTTGGCTCCGTTCACGTAAAAGAGCCGTCTCATTTGGCTCCGTTCACGTAAAAGAGCCGTCTCATTTGGCTCCGTTCACGTAAAAGAGCCGTCTCATTTGGCTCCGTTCACGTAAAAGAGCCGTCTCATTTGGCTCCGTTCACGTAAAAGAGCCGTCTCATTTGGCTCCGTTCACGTAAAAGAGCCGTCTCATTTGGCTCCGTTCACGTAAAAGAGCCGTCTCATTTGGCTCCGTTCACGTAAAAGAGCCGTCTCATTTGGCTCCGTTCACGTAAAAGAGCCGTCTCATTTGGCTCCGTTCACGTAAAAGAGCCGTCTCATTTGGCTCCGTTCACGTAAAAGAGCCGTCTCATTTGGCTCCGTTCACGTAAAAGAGACGTCTCATTTGGCTCCGTTCACGTAAAAGAGACGTCTCATTTGGCTCCGTTCACGTAAAAGAGCCGTCTCATTTGGCTCCGTTCACGTAAAAGAGCCGTCTCATTTGGCTCCGTTCACGTAAAAGAGCCGTCTCATTTGGCTCCGTTCACGTAAAAGAGACGTCTCATTTGGCTCCGTTCACGTAAAAGAGACGTCTCATTTGATTCTGACGGCACCTAGTTCAAAACGCTTCAAAATTGAACTAGAACCACTGAAAAAAATGCTAATCTCCAATTTAAAGCCCAAAAGGTAGGCTACAATTTTTGTGGACCAGTGGACCAGATTGACGCTCTTTCCCCATTATGTATCATTTTTGCAGTGACGATTCACCCTCTTTAGAGAATTATTTTGTAAGTTAACTGCAGAAAAACTTGTTTTGAAGTCAAAAGGGCAGTAGTAGTAGGCTCCCGAGTGGCGCAGTGGTCTAAGGCACTGCATCTCAGTGCTAGAGGCGTCAGTCACTACAGGCCCTGGTTCGATTCCGGGCTGTATCACAACCGGCCGTGATTGTGCACCGCCCTATGGGACTCCCAGTTGGCCCAGCGTCGTCCGGGGTTAGGATCTGGCTGGGGTAGGCCGTCATTGTAAATAAGAATTTGTTCCTAACTGACTTGCCTAGTTAAATAAAGGTTCAATTATTATTTTTTATGCAAATCAGGGAGACAAATGAACAGCTCTTTCGCGATTCGGGTTCACCAAAAAGATCAATTCAAAAATAGCCGTTCGCAGAACTACCTCTCACTACTGCATAGCCCTGACGCATCATGGAGTCACATACTGTCTGTCCCCCACCCTCACTTAAGCGCCAACATAAAACAAATCCCTTTGTGCCGTGGTACTGCCATCTTCAGTGACCTGCTGTAATCCTAAATGCAGCCAATAATACAAAACACACCAGCCAACCATATCAGTAGAGGACCAGGGAGAATACATTTGAGAGACGGAGGGGTGGAGGTAGAAAAACAGACAGAAGAAGGCAGCCTGGTCTCATAGACTAAACGTAACATAGTAAATGTAAATCCGGGACACTCAAATTAGTATGACGTTACATTTGGTCTGGTTGCATAAGACAGATGGTTATTTAAGGCAAAATTAACCCAATGGTTTGAGAGGTTAAATCTCATCAACTTTGGCATTTGAGCTAATTAGCAACTGTTCAACTACTTAATACTTTTTAGCTACTTTGCAACTACTTAGCATATTAGCTAATCCTTCGCCAACACTTTTAGCTAACCCTTCCCCTAACCCTTTAATCTAACTCCTAAACTTAACCTCCATACTAGCTAATGTTAGCCAGCTAGCTAACGTTAGCCATCTGGCCAGAATTTGTAACATATCAAACATTTCCAAATTCTCAACATATAGTACGTCTTACAAATTCGTAGCATGTAATACATTTAGAAAATCCATAACATATTGTATGTTTTGATAATTCGTAACATTATAGTACATTTTACAAATTCGTAACATATCATAGGAAATGGGTGATGGACATCCACAAATTAATACACGAAACGTAACACATCATACTAATGGAGTATCTCAGATTTCGTACAGAATAATACAAAATGATCTGATACCAGGTTGAAGGAGGAATATGGGGAGATTAATACTGGGCAGTAGCAATAGCGCACAAATACACAGCATAATGGATGTTATTCCAATGACAGTGTTAGATTGTGGGTTTAGGGTGGGGTAAGGGAATAAGCTTACCTCTGTACTGGGGGGTGAACTTCCTCATCTCGGGGGGCAGGCTCTTGTAGAACTGATGTTCTCGGGGGATGAGGGGCTTGCAGATGGTCTGGTCGCCGAAACGTAGCACGCAGGAGTGGCCCCCCACCTGGTGCACAAAAGGCTCAAGCATCACCCCTTTCCCGGGATAGGGGGGTGTCCCGTCTGCCTGCATGAGGGCTTCTAGAGCAGGACTCATCCTCACTCCGCATCGGACAACTAAACTGGAGGGGCCCACGATGAGGCTGCCCGGGCTCCCTATGCTCTGGCTGTACCGCTCTGTTTCACTGGGGGGCGCTAGTGGACGCCTGCTAGGACAGCAGAGACCACAGTGGGGAAAACAAAGGGCATAGCAGGAAGGAGAAGAAAAGAGAAAAATCCTTTAGTTCCCTGTTCTATCCTGGTCCAAAAGCAGAGTAGTATAGTCCAGGCTTGGATTAAGGTAATCTCCCTGAGTACACAGTGCTACTAAATTGTTGTTTTAGACAGCTCCGGGGCTGTAGGTTGTGTGTGAGAGCAAGCGTGGGTTGTTCCTGACTGTCTGTCGATGATACTGAACTGACGTCTGTACTGAACTCAGAGCAAGAAAAGGATCAAAACATTTTCCTCAGCGCCTCCTCCTACCCCGCTTCAGCCTATCAGAGCCCAGCAGCTGTTGTTGGGCGGGAACTAAGCACCGAGGAAGGAACAGGAACAAGCAAACAAAGAGGAACGAGAGACAAGCGAAAGTGGGGGAGGGGAGAAAAGCAAGCATAGAGAACAGACAGAGACAAAACATATCTACAGTATCTACAGTAGCACAGGAAGTTGGTGGCACCTTAATTGCAGAGAACAGGCACGTGTTAATGACTGGAGCAGAATTAGTTGAATGGCATCAAATACATGGTTTCCAGGTGTTTGATGCCATTACATTTGCTCTGTTCCGGTCATTATTATGAGCCTTTTGCCCATCAGCAGCTTCCTGTGATATTTAGAGGGGGAGGAGGGGGAGGAATAAATTTGTTGATATCTGTTGAATTAGTAACTGCTTCTGAAAAATTCTACTTTGCATTCTGATGCCAATGCAGAAGATCATTTGAATCTGGGGGATAGAGGAACACAGAGGGAAAGTCAAAACATTTTCCCTTTCTGTTATCCTGTTTGGCTTGTTATTCTTATCAGCTGATACAGAGCAGGGAGAGGGAAAAAGAAACTCAGATGATCGGAGATATGAACTGAGGGTGAGGAGAAGGGCTCTGCGTTGTCTTGGCCTAAATTGGCTTGTAGGAGCGCTAGTCTGAATATAAAACAAAAAGAATGGTTCCCCCTCTCACCAAAAACCATTACATACCAGTGGTGTAGTTTTAACTGAGTTATTTTTTATGACAATTTCCTCAAAGTTTGTACTGACAGATGTAGCCGATTGAGTAGCCTATCATTATATAATATGCATAAAATGCATCCCCCAAATTCTCTAAAACGACGTTGGAGGCAGCTTATGGTAGAGAAATTAACATTAAATTCTCTGGCAACAGCTCTGGTGGACATTCCTGCAGTCAGCATGCCAATTGCATGCTCCCTCAAAACGTGAGACATCTGTGGCATTGTATTGTGTGACAAAACTGCACATTTTAGAGTGGCCTTTTATTGTCCCCCGCACAAGGTGCACCTGTGTAATGATCATGCTGTTTAATCAGCTTCTTGATATGCCACACCTGTCAGGTGGATGGATTATCTTGGCAAAGAAGAAATGCTCACTAACAGGGATGTAAACAAAATTGGCACATAATTTTAGAGAAATAAGCTTTGTGTGTGGACGGAACATTTCTGGGATCTTTTATTTCAACTTGTGAAAACATGGGACCAACACTTTACATGTTACATTTATATTTTTGTTCAGTAATTCAGACCAAGTCCAAATTATGGCTAGAACAGCTCAAATAAGCAAAGAGAAACAACAGTCCATCATTACTCTAAGAAATGGTCAGACAACCCGGAAAATGTCAAAAACGTTGAAAGTTTCTTCAAGTGCAGTCGCAAAAACCATAAAGCGTTATGATGAAACTGGCTCTCATGAGGACCGCCACAGGAAAGGAAGACCCATAGTGACCTCTGCTGCAGAGGATAAGTTCATTAGAGTTACCTTCCTCAGAAATTGCAGCCCCAGTAAATGCTTCAGAGTTCAAGTAACAGACACATCTCAACATCAACTGTTCAGAGGAGACTGTGTGAATCAGGCCTTCATGGTTGAATTGCTGCAAAGAAACCACTAATAAAGGACACAAATAAGAAGAAGAGACTTGCTTGTGCCAAGAAACACGAGCAATGGGCATTAGACCGGTGGAAATCTGCCCTTTGATCTGATGGAGAGGTCGACCGATTATGATTTTTCAACACCGATACCGATTATTGGAGGACCAAAAAAAAAAAACGATACTTATTAATCTGCCGATTTTCTGCACTACCTGAACCACTTGTGTGGGTTGTAGACTCCGTCTCATGCTACCACTAGAGTGAAAGCACCGCCAGCATTCAAAAGTGACCAAAACATCAGCCAGGAAGCATAGGAACTGAGAAGTGGTCTGTGGTCACCACCTGCAGAACCACTCCTTTATTGGGGGTGTCTTGCAAATTGCCTATAATTTCCACCTGTTGTCTATTCCATTTGCACAACAGCATGTGAAATGTATTGTCAATCAGTGTTGCTTCCTAAGTGGACAGTTTGATTTCACAGAAGTGTGATTGACTTGGAGTTACATTGTGTTGTTTAAGTGTTCCCTTTATTTTTTTGAGCAGTGTATATAATTGTGTATTGATTTTAAGAAAGGCATTGATGTTTATGGTTAGGTACACGTTGGAGCAACGACAGTCCTTATTCGCGAATGCGCACCGCATCGTTTATATGTAACGCAGGACACGCTAGATAAACTAGTAATATCATCAACCATGTGTAGTTAACTAGTGATTTGATTGATTGATTGTTTTTTTATAAGATAAGTTTAATGCTAGCTAGTAACTTACCTTGGCTTCTTACTGCATTCGCGTAACATGCAGGCTCCTCGTGGAGTGCAATGTAAGGCAGGTGGTTAGAGCGTTGGACTAGTTAACCGTAAGGTTGCAAGATTGAATCCCCGAGCTGACAAGGTAAAAATCTGTCGTTCTGCCCCTGAACAAGGCAGTTAACCCACCGTTCCTAGGCCGTCATTGAAAATAAGAATGTGTTCTTAACTGACTTGCCTAGTTAAATAAAGGTGTAAAACATTTTATTTTAAATCGGCCAAATCGGTGTCCAAAAATACAGATGTCCGATTGTTATGAAAAGTTGAAATCGGCCCTAATTAATCGGCCATTCCAATTAATCGGTCGACCTCTAATCTGTCCAAATTTTAGATGTTCGGTTCCAACCGCTGTGTCTTTGTGAGACGCAGAGAAGGTGAACGGTTGATCTCCGCATGTGTGGTTCCCACCGTGAAGCATGGAGGTGTGATGTTTGGGGGTGCTTTGCTGGTGACACTGTGATTTATTTAGAATTCAAGACACACAACCAATATGGCTACCACAGCATTCTGCAGAGATACACCATCCCATCTGTTTGCACTTAGTAGGAATATAATTTGTTTTTCAACAGGACACACCTCCAGACTGTGTAAGAACTATTTGACCCAGAAGGAGAGTGATGAATTGCTGCATCAGATGACCTGGCCTCCACAATCACCCGACTTCAACCCAATTGAGATGGTTTGGGATGAGTTGGACCGCAGAGTGAAGGAAAAGTAGCCAACAAGTGCTCAGCATATGAGCGAACTCCTTCAAGACTGTTGGAAAAGCATTCCAGGTGAAGCTGGTTAAGAGAATGCCAAGAGTGTGCAAAGCTGTAATCAATGCAAAGGGTGGCTACTTTGAAGAATTTAAAAATTGTTTAACACTTTTTTGGTTACTACATTATTCTATGTGTTATTTCATAATTTGTCTTCACTATTATTCTACAATGTACAATGTAAGAAAAACCCTTGAATGAGTTGGTGTGTCCAAACCTTTGACTGGTACTGTTTATCTGACTTCACAGGTTATGTGATTAGGGATGTACAACGTACAGTCGTGGAACAAAACCGTTTGTATTTTGTATGGGAAAACACTGATCCCACAAGTCCTTTGTGAGCTAACTAGACAGCTACTTAACGTTAGCTCACCGTTCGTGTAGTCATTTTTCCATATGGCCACATGCTAGCTAATGTTAGCCCACCAGGGCACGGATATTTAGCTAACTTTGCTAGCTAGTCCAACAGGGCAGGAATATTTTACGTTAGCGCTAATCGCCAATGTTAGGCAGATTCGCTAGTATGTCACCGTCCGTCAGGAAAGTCCAACTACACCATGATGAGAAGGTGCAACGTTAGCTAGCTAACATTAGCTAATGTAGTCAACTAGCCAGCCAAGGTGCCTAACTAGCCCACCAGTCGATATTTACCTAACTAGCTATATCTCTACCCTGGTGGGCTAAAGTTAGCTAGCATGTCACCATGTGAAAAAGTATGACTACACCAACCGTGAGTCAAAGTTAACTAGCTGGCTAGCTCACACAATAATTAATAAAAGGGGACGACAATCATTGTGCTGGCCTGTGCTGATTTTCTTTGTTACTTGTAAGGTAACGTGGGTTTTATACGTAACTACTGTAGATGATTATTTAGATAATTTTCTAAAGCATCTAGGTAACCACAGATCTTTGACTAACTAAAATAGCTTGTTAGCAGCTAGCAAACAGGGATTACCTAATCACATCCCCAGCGATGGCTCTCGCTTACAGAGGTTGGAAAACTATCAAACGCACGTGTGTTTATCAGAATAGTGGTTACAATCCGGTACATAGCACAGAACCATCCTTTCTTCTGATCAACAGAGACCTAAGGTTAGCTAAAGGCCAGGGTAATTAAAAGTATAAACGCTAAATTAGCTAGGTAATTTGAAAAATGCTAAACATGAATGAATACACATGAAATAACAATTATTTACACAAGAAACTAAAACTAGTTTCTACTTGTCGATATATTTGCATGGAGAAATGTGCTTTGATGGATGACGTCAAAGCTTGTGACAAGATGTGTAGTTCTGTATAATAGCCACTTTAGCGGCTAATTAGCGTTTCATTTTGGGGTGATGATTACAGGCGAATATATTGATACAAGTTACCTTGTCTGGGAGATTTATGCGGTTATCAAAACGTTACTCCAGGGTAAGCCTACACGAAACACAGACCTTATATGAAGTAGTTCTAAAATCCTGACGGAAAAATGAATTGTGAAAAAACAATTGAAACCATTTCCGGGTTTTACCGCTAGGTTTAATGGGTATTATGACTCATACTGTGGAACTCAATTCTCAGACTGAAAAAGGTGAGGGTGGGTTGCTCCTCCGCGCTCCGGCAGAACTACACCCATTTTACAGACAGACAGTACACAGAGCCATAACGCCAAACAAATGGTGCAGCAGGCATTACCAAAGTGTCAGAGAGAGTGAGACAGAGACAGAGACAGAGAGAGGCTAACAGAGAGCTGCATTAACAATCATATTAAGCAACTTCAAATAGCCTTCCAAGAAGAACAACAACATTTTTCATAGATAAACAATCAGGTCACAAGCAGTTTTATAGACCTTCAGATGTAAATAGGGTAATATTCCTGGACAGAGACAAGGAGAGAGTTACATAAATGACAATTTATAGTCTAAATGGGTGTTACGTATTGACTGTAGGCCCAATCTGCTATGAGGCTAGCTGGGATGAGAAATTACAGAACAGGGTGGGATGGGAGGCCAAGGTTAGCATGGAGGAGCAGGCAGGGACTAATCACAGATACACATGCTAATCCCCAATGTTCAATTTCCCAACAGGGATTAGGGATGGGAATAATGGATCCTACAGCGCTAGCCATGACCAGGTCTTAGTTCTAATGCAGAGAGAAGGAGAGCTGAGGGTGGGGGCAAATTGGGATACATGGTGTATTCTAGCCCAGGACAACCCCTCCTGTCTGGCCCTGACCCGTGAGGGACTCCCTACCGAGGGGGGCAAAGGGGTTCTGAGTGAATATGTGCTCTTTGTGTGAATATGTGTGAGTATGAATGTAAGGGTGAGTGTGTGTGTGTGTGTGTGTGTGTGTGTGTGTGTGTGTGTGTGTGTGTGTGTGTGTGTGTGTGTGTGTGTGTGTGTGTGCAGGCTCCCGGTGCCTCTGATCCCAGGACCTACACTACATCGGAGACATCGGTCTCACTCTAATCCACCTAATTTAACCAAACATCAAGTGCACTGGACTGTATGTTAGTGTACTGGTATGTGTGTGAGTGTGCATAAGCACTTGTGTTTTGGTGTGTGTCTGTTTGATTGTGTGTGTGTGTGTGTGTGTGTGTGTGTGTGTGTGTGTGTGTGTGTGTGTGTGTGTGTGTGTGTGTGTGTGTGTGTGTGTGTGTGTGTGTGTGTGTGTGTGTGTGCATGAATGAATAGGTGAGTTTCTGGCCTAGTCACCAGGCAGGCAGGGCTGATGGAAGAGTCACTGTTATGTGAGGTTGGCCCGGGTTACTCCCCCATCACACGGGCCTGTGCCCAGGGACAATGGACCCCGTCAGCGCTACACTGCAGGCACATTACTGGGCCAGACAGGCTCTAACCTCCTCCACCATCTGCTGGGCACAGAGCAATGGTCTAACAGGGTCTAACAGACGCAAACTTCTGTCCTGTAGGCACAGAGGGGTAGCCAGAAAAATACCAACAATCAGGCATCTATGAGAAAACTGTTGCCACTGCCATTTCAACAGCATTGTTTTTCTTCACCACTACCGTTATATCCAGCTGCTGATCATGGTATATCGCACATGACACACATCTCCAATAGCACATTTTACAGGGAGGGGGATGGACCCAAAGGAGGGCTGGAACTAGAGAGAGAGAGAGAGAGAGAGCTAAGGAGGTTCAGTAGCACCTAGATCTTCTGCTCAGATTCTGTCCGACTTTGGCCCTGACGGTAAATCTTAGTAAGACAAAAATAATGGTGTTCTAAAAAAGCTCCAGTTGCCAAGACAACAAATACAAATTCTATCTAGACACCGTTACCCTAGAGCACACAACTAAATATATCTACCACAGCCTAAACATCAACACCACAGGTAACTTCCACAAGGCTATGAACACTCTAAGATACAGGGCTTTCTATGCCATAAAAAGGCACATAAAACTTGACATCCCAATTAGGATCTAGCTAAAAATATTTCAGTTAGTTGTAGAACCCATTGCTCTCTATGGTTGTGAGGTCTGGGGTCCACTCACCAACCAAGAATTCACAAAATGGGACAAGCACCCAATTAAGACTTTACCCTTTAAATATCAAAATCCAGAAAAGAGCTGTTAAATTTTACAACCACCTAAAAGGAAGCAATCTCCACACATTCCATCACAAAACCCTCACCTACAGAGAGATGAACCTAGAGAAGAGTCCTCTCAGCCAGCTGGTACTGGGGCTCTATTCACAAACACAAACAGACCCCACAGAACCCCAGGACAGCAACACAATCAGACCCAACCAAATTATGAGAAAAGAAAAAGCTAACTGGAAAGAATCAACCAAAAACCAGAGAAAACTGGAATGCTATCTAGCCCTAGAATACACAGTAGCAGAATACCTAAACACTTTTGTGACAGGCCCAAAATTAAGAAAATCCTTGACTATGTACAAAGTCAGTGAGCATAGTCTTGCTATTGACAAAGCCCGCCATAGGCAGACCTGGCTCTCGAAAGAAGAAAGGCTATGTGCCCACTGCCCACACAATTAGGTGGAAGCTGAGCTGCACTTCCATTCCTCCTGCCAAAGGTATGACCATATTAGAGACACATATCCCACAGATCACATAAACCCACAAATAATTTGAAAACTAATCAAACACTGATAAACTCCCATATCTGTTTGGCGAAATATCTCAATGTGCAATCATTGCAGCAAGATTTGTGACCCGTTGCCATCAAAACAGGGCAACCAATGGAGCACAAACAACATGGTAAATACAACCAATATTTATCTGTTTAATTATCTTCCCCTACTATATAACCTACAACTACTATGATATTGTTATAAACACTGTACATAGCTGATAATATAACATTTAAACATTTGAAATGTCTTTATCCTTTTGAAAACTTTATCAGTGTTTACTGTACATTTTTTATGTTGTTTTTTGTTTCTTCTCACTTTTGTTTATTGTTCATTTCACTTGTTTTGGCAATGTAAACATATGTTTCCCATATGAATAAAGCCCTTTTGAATTGAATTGAATTCACGGCCTTCACTCTGCTATCTGCACGATCAATCATCAACGCTCAGGGTGGGGACAGACATTGCATCTCAGTAGGAGCGCAGTTCACAATGCATGTATCATCTCATCATGGTAACTTTTTTATTGTGTCAGTTAGGCCTACATGTGCTGCAGCATAGCCTTTGCTACTGTAATATGAAGACTGAATGCTTGTCTAATTTACACATGTCCATCTGGCTTTCAGGGGTCACCTTATTTTTTAATTGTAAAGATGTTTTATTTTTTGCAGCTGCAGAGTTTTTAAAACAGCCGATCACTCGAATATCGTTGCTTTAAATCAATGTGCATGCGAGCACTCTGTCGCAGTCTTTCACTCTCTCCATCAATTCCATTCAAATTGCATCCAAAATAGATAATCCTGTTCAAGATTGATATATACACTATATGACCAAAAGTATGTGGACACCTGCACGTCGAACATCTCATTCCAAAATCATGAGCAGTAACATGCAGTTGGTCCCCCCCAGCCTTCATTTTTATGGAAAGATTTTCCAATAGATGTTGGAACATTACTGCGGGGGCTTGCTTCCATTCAGCCACAAGAGCATTATTGAGGTCGGGCACTGATGTTGGGCGATTAGGCCTGGCTTGCAGTCGGCTTTCCAATCCATCCCAAAGGTGTTTGATGGGGTTGAGGTCAGGGCTCTGTGCATTTTTAATACATTTAATACATTTGCAAAAATATCTAAAAACCTGTTCTTGCTTTTTCATTATGGGGTATTGTGTGTAGATTGAGAAGGTTTATTTATTTATTTAATCCATTTAGAATTCTAATTCATCACAAAGGTGTTAGATGGGGTTGAGGTCAGGGCTCTGCGCGGTCAAGTTCTTCCACACCGATCTCGACAAACCATTTCTGTATGGACCTTACTTTGTCCACGGGGGCATTGTCATGCTGAAACAGGACAGGGCCTACCCCAAACTGTTGCCACAAATTTAGAAACACAGAATCGTCTAGAATGTAATTGTATACTGTAGCATTAAGATTTCCCTTCACTGGAACTAAGGGGCCTAGCCCAAACCATGAAAAATGAAAAACAGCCCCAGATCATTATTCCTCCTCCACCAAACTTTACAGTTGGCACTATGCATTCGGGCAGGTAGCATTCTCCTGGCATCCACCAAACCCAGATTAGTCCATCAGACTGCCGGATGGTGAAGCATGATTAATCACCCCAGACAGCGAGTTTCCACTGCTCTAGAGTTCAATGGTGTCGAGCTTTACGCCACTCCAGCCGACGCTTCGCATTGCGCATGGTGGTCTTAGGCTTGTATGAGTTTGCTTGGCAATGGAAACCCATTTCATGAAGCTCTCGACAAACAGTTGTTGTGCTGACATTGCTTCCAGAGGCGGTTTGGAACTCGGTAGTGAGTGTTGCAACCGAAGACAGGAGTTTTTTACGCCCTTCAGCACTCGGCGGTCCCGTTCTGTGAGCTTGTGTGCCCTACCACTTCGCGACTGAGCCATTGTTGCTCCTAGATGTTTCCAGTTCACAATAACAGCACTTATAGTTGACCGGGGCAGCTCAAGCAGGGCAGAAATTTGACGAAGTGACTTGTGGCATCCTATGACAGTGACACTTTAAAAGTCACTGAGCTCTTCAGTAAGGCCATTCTATGCCAAAGTTTGTCTATGGAGATTGCATGGCTGTGTGCTAGATTTTATACACCTGTCAGCAACGGGTGTGGCTGAAATAGCCGAATCCACAAAGTTGACGGGGTGTCCACATACTTTTGTATATGTAGCATATATACTGCATATGTCCTAGCCTACCTCTTTCAGGTAATAAATTCAACCGGTGCGCCTGGCACTACTACCATACCTTGTTCAAAGGCACTTAAATCTTTTGTCTTGCCCATTCACTCTGAATGGCACACATACACAATCCATGTCTCAATTGTCATAAGGCTTAAACATTCCTTCTTTAACCTGTCTCCCCCTTCATCTACACTGATTTGAAGTGGATATAACTAGTGACATCAATTAGGGATCATAGCTTTCACCTGGATTCACCTGGTCTGTCTATGTCACGGAAAGAGCAGGTATTCCAAATGTTTTGTATACTCAGTGTATATGGGCAATTCTGTTTTTCTGTTTTACGTATATCTGCGGTAGCCTACAGTACAAGTCAAAAGTTTGTACATACCTACTCATTCAAGGGTTTTTCTTTATTTTTACTATTTTCTACATTGATTCACGCAGTCTCCTCTGAACAGTTGATGTTGATATGTGTCTGTTACTTGAACTCTGTGAAGCATTTATTCGGCTGCAATTTCTGAGGTGCAGTTAACCTTGATGAACTTATCCTCTGCAGCAGAGGTAACTCTGGGTCTTCCTTTTTCCTGTGGCGGTCCTCATGAGAGCCGTTTCATCATAGCTCTTGATGGTTTTGCGACTGCACTTGAAGAAACTTTCAAAGTTCTTGAAATGTTTCCGCATTGACTGACCTTCATGTCTTAAAGTGATGATGGACTGTCGTTTCTCTTTGCTTATTTGAGCTGTTCTTGCCATAATATGGACTTGGTCTTTTACCAAATAAGGCTATCTTCTGTATACCACCCCTACCTTGTCACAAAACAACTGATTGGCTCAAATGCATTAAGAAGGAAAGAAATTCCACAAATGAACTTTTAACAAGGCACACCTGTTAATTGAAATGCATTCCAGGTGACTACCTCATGAAGCTGGTTGAGAGAATGCCAAGAATGTGCAAAGCTGTCATCAAGGCAAAGGTTGGCTACTTTGAAGAATCTCAAATATAAAATATATTTTGATTTGTTTAACACTTTTTTTGGTGACTACATGATTCCATATGTGTTATTTCATAGTTTTGATGTCTTCACTATTCACTATTCACTATTCTACAATGTAGAAAATAGTACAAATAAAGAAAAACCCTTGAATGAGTAGGTGTGTCCAAACTTTTGACTGGTATTGTATATACAGTATCAAAGGCTATGTATTGGGTAACTGCACAAAAATTAGTTTTTTGGGGGGGGGCTTGGGCTCATAAAATGTCTTTAATGTATGGCTCATCATCCTCAGGTAGCATCAGGCTGGAATGTTCATGCTGATCAAAGCTCTAATCAAATCCAGACATAATGTATTTATATGCTTTAGAATTACACTTCTGGTTTGGGTGTGAAATACCAGGTTGAACATTTGTAAAATACCGGGAAAATCTTCAACCCTAGCACTGAGCTTATGAGCATGCTCTACTAATCACTGTCTCTCTCTCCCGCTCTCTCTCCCACTTTCTCTCCCTCTCCCTCATGCACATCGGTCTGTGTTTCTACTTCTCTCAACTGTCTGCAGCATGGAAAAACTGGGCCAAACAGACGTCATTCTCTATGTATGACACATGTACGTACAATAGATACAAACACAAACAGTTAAACTTCAAGGCAATCTGGTTTGACTGAGCTGAACATGGTTACCAAACTAGCTCTGTAGAGTAATTTCTGACTCTGAATCACATTCCTGGCTGGAGCGGGGTTTCTGTGTGTAAGGCAAAGTGTGTGTCCATCTGTGTGTACCAGTGGAGGCTGCTGAGGGTAGGATAGTTTATAGTAATGACTGGAATGGAGTCAATGGATTGGTATGGTATCAACCACATGGAAACCACGTTTAACACCATTCCATTGACTCTACTGCAGCCATTATTATGCACCATCCTCCCCTCAGCAGCCTCCATTGGTGTGTACAGTATGTTAAGGTGTGACAGTCTGTGTGAGTGTGCCTATAATGGTGTCTGTGCATTTGTGTGTGTGTGTGCTCATGGCCTACAGTCCTTCCTGTTCTTTAGTGTGTGTGTTGGTGTGTGTAGGGGTGTATGGGTGTAGTATGAGACAAGAGGAGTGGGAGAGGTAGTAGAGGTCAGGTGTGTGTGTTGGTGTGTGTAGGGGTGTATGGGTATAGTATGAGACAAGAGGAGTGGGAGAGGTAGTAGAGGTCAGGTGTGTGTGTTGGTGTGTGTAGGGGTGTATGGGTGTAGTATGAGACAAGAGGAGTGGGAGAGGTAGTAGAGGTCAGGTGTGTGTGTTGGTGTGTGTAGGGGTGTATGGGTGTAGTATGAGACAAGAGGAGTGGGAGAGGCAGTAGAGGTCAGGTGTGTGATTGATGGTTGATCTGTCACATGCCATGACATCTGCGTGGCTCTTCTTGAATGACCCTGATGCCCTACTTTCCCCTCACTCAGGGGGTCCCCTCTTCTACCACACACACACACAAATAGGGGAACGTGCTTGTGTGTGAGCCCAGGTCAAGGAGAAAGAGAGAGCCCAGATTCATACACATACAAGCACACCCATACTCCTGCAGTAAATAGAAATGTGTTGATGGTGACAGTCACGCAATACTGATCAGGTGTGGTCAAAGACGACTGTGTTTACCCCCATCTTACCCCTCCCTCTCTCCCTCGCTCCTTCTCTGTGATGGAAAGTAGAGCTCATATTAAGACTATGTTGTTGTTGTCCTCATATAGGGTTTCATAAGACACATTCCCATCACTGGTGAATGCCATCACTAACTAACAATAACAGTCATAACACACGTACCACGAGAAATAATACAAAAAGAGGAATCAGCACATGGCTGTTCCACTTTCAACAATGCAAAACATGCATACCTGGAGACTAACCAAACCAAACAGTGACCTAAACCTACTCCTCTGTTGTTGTTCTCTCCTCAGGGTTTACTAAGGTACCTTTATTATGACGGCTGATAAGGACTTGTTTTTGTCCTGAGAGGCCGGGGGAGAATGTGGGTTGTGCCGTAGTCTATAGTCTATACACGTATCATGTGTAATAATACAATAGGAGTACAGGTCACATACAAGCACAAATACAATCCCAGTCCGGGGGGGGGGGGGGAGATAGCTGAGTAGTGGTGGATATTCAGCAGCCTAATGGTCTGGGGGTAGAAGCTATTGGATCGTTTTAGCCATGATTCTCCTGCACTGCCCGCATCTGAGTGATGGAAGCGGGGAGAACAGGCCATGGTTTGGGTGACTGAGGTCCATGATGATCTTCTTGGCCTTCCTGTGACATCTGGTGTTGTAGGTGTCCTGAAGGACAGGTAGTGAGCCCCCAATGGTGCGTTCGGCTGAGTGTACCACCCTCTGTATTGCTTTACGGTCAGAGGCGGTGGAGTTGCCATACCAGGTTGTGATGTAGCCCGACAGTATGCTCTTGATGGTGCTCCTGTAGAACACTGCAAGGGCCCTCGGGGACAGGCCTCACTGTCGTACCTTTTTCACCATGGTGTCCCTGTGGTTTGACCATTTCAGCTCCTCTGAGATGTGTACGCCGAGGAACTTCAAGTTTTTCACCTTCTCCACGGCGACCCTGTTGATGAGGATGGGGTGTGCCCAGCCTGGTTCCCCCTGAAGTCTATAAACAGCTCCTTTGTTTTGCTGACATTGAGGGAGAGGTTGTTTACCCGGCACCACACCGTCAGAGTGCCTACCTCTCTGTAGGCCGTCTCGCTGTTGTTGGTAATCAGGCTTACTACTGTCGTGTCATCAGCGAACTTGATGATGGATTTGGATCTGTGTGAGGCCACACAGTCGTAGGTATACAGGGAGTACAGAAGGGGACTGAGGACGCACGCTTGTGGGGCCCCAGTGTTGTCATAGTTATGAGGGATGATGAGACATTGACCTCATGGTTACCTGGTAGGCTTTCCTCATGCAGGTTTGTGTCCAAACAAAGGCATGGGCCTAAAAGCCTGCTTACAGAAAACACTGGAGCAGACTAATCCTACGTGCAGAGTGACCTAAACCTACTCCTCTGTTGTTGTTCTCTCCTCAGGGTTTACTAAGGTACCTTTATTATGACGGCTGATAAGGACTTGTTTTTGTCCTGAGAGGTCGGGGGAGAATGTGGGTTGTGCTGTAGTCTATACATGGCAGGAAACACATACATAGACATACACCATGCCTAATGGTCAGAGGAGAACGAGGGCCAGCCCAATGAACTCAGCACTTCCTCTGGGTTACAGGCAGCAAGAGACTTAGAAATACAACCATTTACACACACGCACGCACGCCCACGCACACACACACAGACACACACACAGGCAGGTGACTTTATAGACCTGGCCAAGTGCACTCCCAAAATCATTGACACATTTGTTATACAACCAATAGAACACCTCTCCAGCCTCTAAGAGGCTGACTGCCACGAACCGGCTCAACATTCGTAACAAAAGGGAGACAACGTGGAGACAAGGAATAACAAAATATATATTTATTAACTAAAGTAACCTATATACAAATAAACCATAGTGTGTCTGCATGGAGAGAGACTCTCCAATGAATGGGGAAGCGGTCTATTTATCCTGGGACACACCCGGGCCTAAGTGTTTCCCATGTAGCTGACGACCCTCCCAACTCCGCCCACCGGCATCCTAATAAGGAAACAAGAGCAAAGAGAGAGAATACGGCAGACAGAGTGGGAGGGTCGTCACACTGACCCACATTCTGCAACATGTATAATGAATACATTAACATTGGCCATATATGCAGCATATGCAATGGAGTGAAAGGTGAGAGCAGACAAAGAATGTACAACTACATCTACTGACACACAGTTGGCAAACATAACCCATTCCTTAGCAAGAAAACAGATGTTAGGAACACCCAGACCCTTAGTGTGCCTACACACACGAGCATGCACACAGCTCCAGCTCTTTCAGATCAGCCTTACCACCACCATCACCACAACCACCACTAGGCTAACTGGTCAGCCTGAGCCCTGACCTGACCCATTTTAAGTAGGGTATCTGTGTGTGATTCTCTGGGTCTGCATGGGAGTGCGTATGGGATGAAAGATTCATAGAAACGTGAAAGGAATGTCACATGAGTCAAATATACAATGCAACACAATATATACAGTGCATTCGGAAAGAATTCAGAACCCTTGACTTTTTCTACATTTTGTTACGTTACAGCCTTATTCTAAAGTGGATTAAATAGTTTTTCCCCTCATCAAACTACAAACGATAACCCATAATGACAAAGCAAAAACTGTTTTTTTTTATGTTTGCACATATATATATATATATATATATATATAAACGGAAATATCACATTTACATAAGTATTCCGACCCTTTACTCAGTACTTTGTTGAAGAACCTTTGGCAGCAATTATAGCCTTGAGTCTTCTTGGGTATGAAGCTACAAGCTTGACACACCTGTATTTGGGGAGTTTCTCACATTATTCTCTGCAGATCCTCTCAAGCTCAGTCAGGTTGGATGGGGAGTGTCACTGAACGGCTATTTTCAGGTCTCTCTAGAGATGTTAGATTGGGTTCAAGTACGGGCTCTGACTGGGCCACTCAAGGACATTCAGAGACTATGTTGTCTTGGCTGTGTGCTTATGGTCGTTGTCCTGTTGGAAGGTAAACCTTCGCCCCAGTCTGAGGTCCTTCAAAGATCTCTCTGTACTTTGCTCCATTCATCTTTCCCTCGATCCTGATCACTCTACCAT
This sequence comes from Salmo trutta, assembly GCF_901001165.1. Taxonomy (NCBI): domain Eukaryota; kingdom Metazoa; phylum Chordata; class Actinopteri; order Salmoniformes; family Salmonidae; genus Salmo; species Salmo trutta. The sequence continues at coordinate 31,828,570 of NC_042972.1, read as the reverse complement.
AAAGGCCTGATTGGTGGAGTGCTGCAGAGATGGTTGTCCTTCTGGAAGGTTCTCCAATCTCCACAGAGGAACTCTGGAGCTCTGTCAGAGGGACCATCGGGTTCTTGGTCACCTCCCTGACCAAGGCCCTTCTCCGCCGATTGTTCAGTTTTGCAAGGCGGCCAGCTTTTGGTGGTTCCAAACTTCTTCCATTGAAGAATGATGGAGGACACTGTGTTCTTGGGGACCTTCAATGCTGTAGACATTTTTCAGTACCCTTCCTTATATATGTGCCTCAACACAATCCTGTCTCTGAGCTCTACAGACAATTCCTTCGACCTCGTGGCTTGGTTTTTGCTCTGACATGCACTGTCAACTGTGGGATGTTATATAGACAGGTGTGTGCATTTCCAAATCATGTCCAATCAATTGAATTTACCAGAAGTGGACTCCAATCAAGTTGTAGAAACATCTCAAGGATTATCAATGGAAACAGGATGCACCTGAGTGCAATTTCGAGTCTCATAAGGTAATACATTTTTTATTTTTTTAAATAATTTTGCAAAAATATCTAAAAATCAGTTTTGCTTGGTCATTATGGGGAATTGTGTGTAGATTGATGAGGAAAAACATGTTTTTATACTTAAAATGAGGCTGTAACATAACAAAATGTGGAAAAAGTCAAGGGGTCTGAATACTTTCTGTGTGTGTGTATGTGTGACTCACAAACACTCATGTGTTTATATTGTAGTAGTGGTATTTGTATGTGTGACTCACAAATGCTCACGTGTTTATTTTGTAGTAGTGGTATTTGTATGTGTGTGGGACTATTTTGCCCCATTTTCTGAGCCCAGTGGATCACTGTCTTAGTTCTGTCCTCTTACACCTCAATGAGTGAAGTATGTGTAAGGGTTATAAGGTGTAAATGTGGAATGTTTTATCCTGCTCCTGTTGTTACAGGAGCAGGATATAATGACACTGCTATTACAGCCATTGTTTTGAGGACATCAGTCTCCCTGACAATGCTGACAATATACTGTACTGATAATCTGACTCGGTCTCCGTCCCAAATGACACCCTATTCCCTATATAGCCTAGTGCATAACATTTGTTCAGAGCCCTATATAAAGGGAATAGGGTGCAATTTGGTCCCTCAGTATTGCATCCTTTTAGCTCCCCAGGTCTCTCTGCCTTTAATCTCATACAATGCACGTGCACATACACACACAAATACAATTCTAGATCCCATGGCCTATATATAAACCCCCAGGGGCCCCTGTCCACTTGACACACCTTCACTCACCTACGCCTTGCCAAGTCCACCTAAGCCCCCCCCCCCCCTAAATTACACGTGATGATTACAATACAACCTGCATCCTTATTGACGGACACCCCAGCTGGGATGTGGGGCAGGGAGGCGGTGATCAGGGTGTGTGTGTGTGTGTTTTACACAAGGTTACACAATCAGGAACCCAGCTTTACAAGGAGTGGATGGATTCGGACTCAGATTTGGATTTGGACCCCTTCCATACAGTACAACGCATACACACACCTCACCCCACACACACAAACACACTCATACCCCACCCTTCGCACCAACACAGTTACACAAATGCACACCTCGAGTCCTGTGCCCCACCTACCTGCCCCACATCCCAGTTGGTCAGGCTTCTCCATCCATATCCTAATGTGTCAAAGATAATGACGTATTCACAAAGCTCTCAGTTACAGGTGGGCAGAGAGAGAGAAAAGGGGGGCCGTCTGTCTGGGAGGGGCTGACCATACATCATCCTAAAAGGGGGTACAGGGGATGTTCCTTCCAACACTAATTCATCTCCAACACCACTACCCTCCATAGGACCTTCTATCCATAGCCCTGTATCCAAGAGGTACTGCAGGGGGTCCGCAAAATATATATACATACAAAAATTAAAAGTGGATACATACCTACAGTAGAAAAGTGGGGAATATCTTATTTGATGTGAACTTTATTTCTCAACTCCTAATATTGAGCTAATTACACTCACTGAAGTATCTGACATAGCACCCACAAGTACCAGTCATGACAAGTGAAGCTGGCTGCTGGAAAGCTTTCTTGACTTGGAAATCAATTTTTTCCAACACATGGCTAACCTTTGTTTAACCAGCTCAACAGCTACTATTAGCGAACGTGTTTGAAGTAGGGCTGGCACAATTATCGTATAATAATCGTCATAATCGTCTTAAAACATTCATTTTAGGAGAAGGAGGGGATTCAACTTTATATTCAAGTAGATATAGTTCACCCAATAGCAGTTTTTCATTTTTACATGAAGTGGGTAAAGTTGATAATCATTTTATGAGCAGAAAGGCACGGTTGGGAGCAGAAGCTTCATTTCTAAAAGTTCTAAGTGGTCAAAACCATTCATTTTTAAGACAGGGGTTTCACCGAAGCTGTGTTGTATTCATTAGGTATGTCATAGTTGTATTCATTAGGTATGTCATAGTTGTATTCATTAGGTATGTCATAGTTGTATTCATTAGGTATGACATAGTTATATTCATTAGGTTTGTCATAGTTGTATTCATTCAGTATGACATAGTTATATTCATTCGGTATGTCATAATTGTATTCATTAGGTTTGTCATAGTTGTATTCATTCGGTATGACATAGTTATATTCATTCGGTATGTCATAATTGTATTCATTAGGTATGTCATAGTTGTATTCATTAGGTATGACATAGTTATATTCATTCGGTATGACATAGTTATATTCATTCGGTATGTCATAATTGTATTCATTAGGTACAGTGGCTTGTGAAAGTATTCACCCCCCTTGGCATTTTTCCTATTTTGTTTCCTTACAACCTGGAATTAAAATAGATTTTTGGGGGGTTTGTATCGTTTGATTTACACAACATTCCTACTTTGAAGATGCAAAATATTTTTTATTGTGAAACAAACAAGACAAAAAAAACAGAAAACTTGAGCGTGCATAACTAGTGTACGGCTTAAAATGGTCCTATGGACAGATACTCCAATCTCCGCTGTGAAGCTTTGCAGCTCCTTCAGGGTTATCTTTGGTCTCTTTGTTGCCTTTCTGATTAATGCCCTCCTTGCCTGGTCCGTGAGTTTTGGTGGGCGGCCCTCTCTTGGCAGGTTTGTTGTGGTGCCATATTCTTTCCATTCTTTAATAATGGATTTAATGGTGCTCTGTGGGATGTTCAAAGTTTCAGATTTTTTTTAGAACCCAACCCTGATCTGTACTTCCCCACAACTTTGTCCCTGACCTGTTTGGAGAGCTCCTTGGTCTTCATGATGCCGATTGCTTGGTGGTGCCCCTTGCTTAGTGGTGTTGCAGACTCTGGGACCTTTCAGGACAGGTGTATATATACTGAGATCATGTGACAGATCATGTGACACTTAGATTGCACACAGGTGGACTTTATTTAACTAATTATGTGACTTCTGAAGGTAATTGGTTGCACAAGATCTTATTTAGGGGCTTCATAGCAAAGGGGATGAATAAATATGCACACACCATTTTTTCGTTTAAAATTTTTTAGAATTCTTTTAAACAAGTTATTTTTTTCATTTCACTTCACCAGTTTGGACTGTTTTGTGTATGTCCATTACATGAAATCCAAATAAAAAAAACATTTAATTACAAGTTGTAATTCAACAAAATAAGACAAATGCCAAGGGGGTGAATACTTTTGCAAGGCACTGTATGTCATAATTGAATTAATTAGGTATGTCATAGTTGTATTCACTAGGTATGTCATAACTGTATTCGTTAGGTGTGTCTTTCAAAGATGCATTATGATGCATTACAAGCTAAAACATTTTTTTTACAAAAATGACAATTATGACAATAACTGGGTCCATTTGTATGATAGTTAATTGTTACCCAAAATTCCATAATCGTCACAGCTCTAGTTCGGAGTTACATTTTCTAGCTAATAGGCTGCTAGTTTACACTTCTTCCAATTATAATGTGGGGAGGTCAGAATAAATGACTTCTGTTTCCTGTATATCAGCCTGATCTCTGTCCTACCGTTGCCTACAGTATATATCTCCTTCTCATCTTCTTATAGCCTTACATGTCAGCTGTGTTCTATCGCAGTAGGATCAACTGTTTGTGGAACCCTCCAGTCTGTCTCAGTAGAGAGGGGAAAGTTCTCCTGTACTGGCCAGAGCTGTATTTGTATTTATTATGGATCCCCATTAGTTCCTGCCAGCAGCTACTCTCCTTGGGGTCCAAACACATTAAGGCACTTACATCACACAGTTGGACTGGGTAGAAGCTGTGTGGGGTGAGAGCCGCAGACGTGCCTCCCAGCCTACACACAGTCCAACTAGCTCTCAACACCTCCACTACTTAGCCCTCTCACACACACAGATGCAGAGACACACAGATGCACAGGAAGTTTTGTGAACAATAAAAAACAGACACATTCTCTACCCAAACAGGTAAAGACAGATGGAATTATAATAAGGTACTACACTCAGAGTTCACATTAACACCCACAGACAGACAGACAGACAGACACAATATTTCAAACAGGGATGGATCCAAAGCGTCTCTCCTCGCTCATTGCTATGCAGACCCATTGGTGGACCTAGTTGTAAATGAACTGGACCTTCTGTTCCCTCACTCACACTGGGCCCAGTCGGAACCACTCAGTCTTTCTCTCCTCTTTCATTCTGCAAGTAAGGACAGAACACTCAACACATTAGCTTTGTGGTTAAGGGTGGTGTGACATGCATTTTTGTACTCTGTTAATCAACCAATTTACTTTCTAAATGACATTATTGTAATGGAGATGCAGGAGTCAGGAAGCAGCTGCTGCAGTAATAATAATAATGAACATGGAGCGATTCAAAACAAGAGAAGTGCCTGGACATGAAAACAGAATCAATAATGCCTGATGAGGGAGGCTACAGAGTGCTGAATAAAGGGGAAGTAATCAAGGTGGTGATGAAGTCCAGGTGTGCATGATGATGGGGCGCAGGTGTGCGTAATGATGGTTGCCCGGACAGGTGGTTAGTAAACTGGCGACGTCGAGCACCAGAGCAGGAGTAGACGTGACAGTACACGGGGCCAATGATACTGGAGGAAGGAATGGTGGGCTGGAGGGCACTCTCAACAGACGTGGAACCACAAGATAAGGGAAAGCAGGTCTTCCGACATCCGGGTGCCCATGCAGTGATTTTCATCCTCAACCAGGAGATGGTGGGGTCATGAGATTGGAGCCACGGGAGGCCAAGGATGACTTTGTGTACAGGAGCCCAGGTTATGAGGAAGGGACAACACCTGAGGGACAGCCAACCCGTGAAATGGATACCAGGAAGGGTTTGATGGAAAACGATGATGAAGGAATACTCACGCCTACCATGGGAGACAGAGGATCACGGGGCAGACCCTCTGCCCCAGTGGACTTCAGGTTGGGACGCACCGGACACCGCTGGAGCCGGTGCCCCGCCTGGCCACAATAGGGCCACAATTATTTATAGTGTGGTTGTTGTTGTGGGTTTTATAAACAGTAATGAGAAGAATGCAACACAATGTCTTCCAACAGCACAACACTCTTTCTTTTCACTTTTAATTCTAATAAATGCAACAGTTGGACAATGGATGAAGATACTCCAAGCTTTTAGAGTTTTAATAATCCATCAGATATTGACTGAATTAAAGCACATAAAACATTTCAAGGATTTTGGTAGGAATTCAGATATTGAATTTGTCAAATTTGACTTTGTCTTTTTCTTAGAACGCACTCATATATACATTTTCTTATTGTAGCAGGTATTTTTGTTAAAATAAAGAAAATTATACATGCCTAATTTGCATAAATACACTGGGTGAATTTGCATATACAGTATGCAGGTCTAGCAACTATATTTGTCTTAGCTCGCTCTAGCAGCCCCACTAATAACCTCCGTATGACCCAGAGCGCCAGAGAGAGAGAGAGTTATGAAAACAATAGAGTTCCTACACGGCACGAGTATTACAGGATATCACATGGAGGTCATACACAATGGCTACTACTGCCAAAAACCAAAGACCCTACAGTATTAAAAAACATTCAAAGTTGAAATGCACTTACATGCACACACACAGGTGCACAAACACACACACACACACACACACACAATTGACCCAGAGGCACACAAAACCCACAGAACCGGTCCAAAGAAAACAAGGGGGAAATAGAGAAACACTAGACAGAGACATTAGGGAGTTCTATGATCCAGAGGCAAATCAGTTCACACGGAAATACTCAACTGCAGTACTCGAAGGCTGAGGCTGCATTAACACACACACAGCCAGGTCCAGGACATATATCATAGTGAGCATCACAGTCCCAGGAACCTCCTGACCCTAGAATGTTCATGTTAGCATGGTGTGTGTGTCTGTGTGTGTGTGCGTACATGCGTGACTACCATACACTGTTTGATGTGTTAAATTGGTGAACTGGATTCCCTGGAAATTGCGAGCTAGGCTGAAAAGACAGGCTACACTGCCTCCTCTTCCTAGAATCCTGATGGCTATTGTCCAATCGCAGATTGTGAACTCAGAGCAAAGCTTCAATCGTAGAGGGACATCAGGGAATGCTGTGTCTTTGTGTTTTCAGGACATGGCTTACAGACAATTCACTCGACTGCTATTCAACCAGACTGCTTTTCCATTTTCCGTATGTATCGAACAGTGGCTTCTGGTAAGAGTATGTGGAGGTGCATATTTCTTCATCTTCAATTCCTAATGTACCAAAGTTGAAAACACCTTGAGCTTCTGTTCACCCGAGTGGAGTTGCTGATGCTAAAAGGCAGACCCCACTATACGCCTAGTGAATTCACTTGTGTTACTATCACAACTGTGTACATACCGCCACAAGCAAACATCAAGGCGGCACTCAGCGAACTGTACAAGAACATTAGCCAGCAAGAATCCTCTCAACAGGAAGCAGTCTTTACTGTCGCAGGAGAATTTAACAAAGCAAATTTAAAACAAATTCTTCCAAAGTATCACCAACAGAGGTAACAACGTGCAGGATGTAAGCAAACATCCATGACATGTTTGGATGTTTGAGCCTCCAGCGACGCTTCTCAGCCCTGAGCCTCCAGCGACGCTCCCCAGCCCAGAGTCTCCAGCGACGCTCCCCAGCCCGGAGTCTCCAGCGACGCTCCCCAGCCCGGAGTCTCCAGCGACGCTCCCCAGCCCGGAGTCTCCAGCGACGCTCCCCAGCCCGGAGTCTCCAGTGACGCTCCCCAGCCCAGAGTCTCCAGCGACGCTCCCCAGTCAGGAGTCTTCTGAACGGGAGCTACGCCCAGAGCCCAGAGCCACCTCCGTAGTGGGAGGATTGGGAGGGGGGGGGGGGTGTAGCACAGGGAAACTTGTTGACGGTGGCCACCCTCCCTTCCCTCCCTTTAAGTTTGGTTTTTTTGTGGGGTTTTTGTTTTTGAGGTGCATTCGGGGTCTGCACCTTTGGGGGGGTACTGTCACATCCTGACCAGTAAAAGGGGTTATTTGTCATTGTAGTTTGGTCAGGGCGTGGCAAGGGGTGTTTGTTTTGGTGTTTTTGGTTTAGGTTCTATGTTTTCTATTTCTATGTTTAAATCTAGTTTTCTATTTCTATGTTGGGTTTTTGGTAGGACCTCCAATCAGAGGCAGCTGGTTGTCGTTGTCTCTAATTGGAGGCCATATTTAGTTGAGGTTTGTTTCACTTGTGTTTGTGGGTGGTTATTTTCTGTATAGCCTGGATGCCTTATGGAACTGTTTTTCGTTGTTTGTTTATTTTGTTTAAGTGTTTTCATTGAATAAATTAAGTATGAGCACTTTACCCGCTGCGCCTTGGTCCTATCCTTACGACGCCCATGACACCAATATAACACATTTACAAAATCCCATCCCTACTGACATGGAGTCTCCCAATATGCCCATTCACATGAACAAGCCATTCAGGACAGCCACTACAAAGCCAGCCTGATTACCGTAGCTCTGGTCCTTATCCCAGCATAACCGGAAGCTACAGAGATGGAGGAACAGAACCAAACAAAACGCTCATCCATAACATTGACAAGTACAATAAACGTTGCTTAAATTAAACATGAACGCTTGTCTGTATATTCTTCATACCATAAACTGTTACTGACGGGAGGTAAAAATAAAGTGTCAAATGTATGTACTAAGAGAGAAGTTAACTTGTGTGTCGACCCACATTGTTAACGGAGCAGGGAGGCGCGATGAATGTGTGTGCGTTAGTACCAAATGCTGCCCGCGGCCAGTGACGGACTTCTCCGTCACAACACCCCTTCAAATTAGTGGATTTGGCTATTCCAGCCATACCCGTTGCTGACAGGTGAATAACATCAAGCACACAGCCATGCAATCTCCATAGGAAACATTGGCAGTAGAATGGCCTGTACTGAAGAGCTCAGTGACTTTCAATGTGGCACCGTCATAGGATGTCACCTTTCCAACAAATTTCTGCCCTGCTAGAGCTGCCCCTGTCAACTGTAAGTGCTGTTATTGTGAAGTGAAACGTCTAGGAGCATCAACGGCTCAGCCACAAAGTGGTAGGCCATAGAAGCTCACAAAACGGGGCTGCCGAATGCTGAATAGCGTAGTGTGTAAAAATCGTCTGTCCTCAGTTGCAACACTCACTACTAAGTTCCAAACTGCCTCTGGAAGCAACGTCAGCACAATAACTGTTCGTCTGGAGCTTCATGACATGAGTTTCTATGGCCAAACATCCTCACACAAGCCTAAGATCACCATACGCAATGCCAAGCGTCGGCTGAAGTGGTGTAAAGTTCGTCGCCATTGGACTCTGGAGCAGTGGAAACGCGTTCTCTGGAGTGATGAATCATGCTTCACCATCTAGCAGTCCGACGGACAAATCTGGGTTTGGTGGATGCCAGGAGAAGACTACCTGCCCGAATGTACAGTGCCAACTATAAAGTTTGGTGGAGGAGGAATAATGGACTGGGGCTGTTTTTCATCATTCGTGCTAGGCCCCTTAGTTCCAGTGGAGCTAAATCTTAATGCTACAGCGTGCAATGACATTCTAGACGATTCTGTGCTTCCAACTTTGTGGCAACAGTTTGGGGAAGGCCCTTTATTGTTTCAGCTTGACAATGCCCCCGTGCACAAAGCGAGGTCCATACAGAAATGGTTTGTTGAGATTGATGTGGAAGAACTTGGCAGGCCTGCGAAGAGCCTTGACCTCAACCCCATCGAACACCTTTGTGATGAATTAGAACGCTAACTGCGATCGAGGCTTAATCACCCAACATACAGTGTATTCAGACCCCTTGATATTTCCACATTTTGTTACATTACAGCCTTATTCTAAAATGTATTAAATAAATAAAAAATCCTCATCAATCTACACACAATACCACAAATTGAAAATGCGAAAACAGGTTTTTAGATATTTTGCAAATGTATTAAAAATAAAAAACAGAACTACCTTATTTACATAAGTATTCAGACCCTTTGCTATAAGACTCAAAATTGAGCTCAGGTGCCTCCTGTTTTCATTGATGATCCTTGAGATGTTTCTACAACTTAATTGGAGTCCAGCTGTGGTAAATTCAGATTATTGGACATGATTTGGAAAGGAACACATCTGTCTATATAAGGTCCCACAGTTGACAGTGCATGTCAGAGCAAAAACCAAGCCATGAGGTCGAAGGAATTGTCCGCAGAGCACAGAGACAGGATTGTGTCGAGGCACAGATCTGGGGAAGGGTACCAAAACATTTCTGCAGCATTGAAGGTCCCCAAGAACACAGTGGCCTCCATCATTCTTAAATGGAACATCCAAGATTCTTCCTAGAGCTGGCCGCCGGGCAAAACTGAACAATCGGGGGAGAAGGGCCTTGGTCAGGGGGGTGACCAAGAACCCGATGGTCTGTGGAGATTGGAGAACCTTCCAGAAGGACAACCATCTCTGCAGCACTCCATCAATAAGGCCTTTATGGTAGAGTGGCCAGATGGAAGCCACTCCTCAGTAAAAGGCACATGACAGCCCGCTTGGAGTTTGCCAAAAGGCTTCTAAAGATTCTCAGACCATAAGAAACAAGATTCTCTGGTCTGATGAAACCAAGATTGAACTCTTTGGCCTGAATGCGAAGCATCATGTCTGGAAGAAACCTGGCACCATCCCTACGGTGAAGCATAGTTGTGGCAGCATCATGCTGTAGGGATGGTTTTGAGCAGCAGGAACTGGGAGACTATAAAAGATGTATAAAAATCTGTTTTTGTTTTGTCATTGTAGGGTATTGTGTGTTGGTTGATGAGGGAAAAAAACTATTTTATCCATTTTAGAATAAGGCTGTAATATAACAAAATGTGGAAAAAGTCAAGGGGTCTGAATACTTTCCCAATGCACTGTAAGTGCCTGACTTCACTAATGCTCTTGTGGCTGAATGGAAGCAAGTTCCTGCAGCCATGTTCCAACATCTAGTGAAAAGCCTTCCCGGAAGAGTGGAGGCTGTTGTAGAAGCACAGGGGGACCAACTCCATATTAATGCCTATTATTTTGGAATGAGATGTTCGACGAGCAGGTGTCCACATACTCATGTTCAAATTTATTTATATAGCCCTTCGTATATCAGCTGAAATCTCAAAGTGCTGTACAGAAACCCAGCCTAAAACCCCAAACAGCAAGCAATGCATGTGAAAGAAGCACGGTGGCTAGGAAAACTCCCTAGGAAAAACTCCCTAGAAAGGCCAAAAACCTAGGAAGAAACCTAGAGAGGAACCAGGCTATGAGGGGTGGCCAGTCCTCTTCTGGCTGTGCTGGGTGGATATTATAAGAGAACATGGTCAAGATGTTAAAATGTTCATAAATGACCAGCATGGTCAAATAATAATAATCATAGTAGTTGTTGAGGGTGCAACAAGCACGTCCGGTGAACAGGTCAGGGTTCCGTAGCCGCAGGCAGAACAGTTGAAACTGGAGCAGCAGCATGGCCAGGTGGACTGGGGACAGCAAGGAGTCATCATGCCAGGTAGTCCCGAGGCATGGTCCTAGGGCTCAGGTCCTCCAAGAGAAAGAAAGAAAGAGAGAATTAGAGAGAGCATATTTAAATTCACACAGGACACCGGATAAGACAAGAGAAATACTCTAGATGTAACAAACTGACCCTAGCCCCCCGACACATGAACTACTGCAACATAAATACTGGAGGCTTAGACAGGAGGGATCAGAAGACACTGTGGCCCCATCCGATGATACCCCCGGACAGGGCCAAACAGGCAGGATATAACCCCATCCATTTTGCCAAAGCACAGCCCCCACACCACTAGAGGGATGTCTACAACCACCAATTTACCGTCCGAAGACAAGGCCGAGTAAAGCCCACAAAGATCTCCGCCATGGCACAACCCAAGGGGGGGCGCCAACCCAGACAGGAAGACCACGTCAGTGACTCAACCCACTCAAGTGACGCACCCCTCCCATGGACGGCATGGAAGAACACCAGTAAGCCAGTGACTCAGCCCCTGTAATAGGGTTAGAGGCAGAGAATCCCAGTGGAAAGAGGGGAACCGGCAAGGCAGAGACAGCAAGGGCGGTTCGTTGCTCCAGCCTTTCCGTTCACCTTCACACTCCTGGGCCAGACTATACTTAATCATAGGACCTACTGAAGAGATAAGTCTTCAGTAAAGACTTAAAGGTTGAGACTGAGTCTGCGTCTCTCACATGGGTAGGCAGACCATTCCATAGAAATGGAGCTCTATAGGAGAAAGCCCTACCTCCAGCCGTTTGCTTAGAAATTCTAGGGACAATTAGGAGGCCTGCGTCTTGTGACCGTAGCGTACGTGTAGGTATGTATGGCAGGACCAAATCGGAAAGATAGGTAGGAGCAAGCCCATGTAATGCTTTGTAGGTTAGCAGTAAAACCTTGAAATCAGCCCTTGCCTTAACAGGAAGCCAGTGTAGGGAGGCTAGCACTGGAGTAATATGATCAAATTTTTTGGATCATTTGATCATGTGTATCTCTCCGTAGCATTCACCTCTGTCATCATTAAAAATGCTTTGAGATGCTGGTCATGGCCCACATCAAGGCTAGCATGACAGAGACACTGGACCCACTCCAATTTGCCTTCCAACAGATCCACGGAAGATAACATTTCACACGGCCCTAACACATATTCACACGGCCCTAACACATCTGGACAAGAGGAACACCATATGTGAGAATGCTGTTCATTGACTACAACTCAGCATTCAGCACTATTGTTCCCTCCAAGCTTGCCACTAAGCTCAGAGCCCTGGGTCTGGACATTATCCTTTGCATCTGGATCCTGGACTTCCTGACAGGCAGACCACAGGCTGTGAGGATTGGCAACAACACTTCCTCCACACTGACTCTTAACATAGGGGCTCCCCAGGGGTGTGTCCTCAACCCTCTTCTGTACTCCCTTAGGGCCCCCCAGGGGTGTGTCCTCAGTCCTCTGCTGTACTCCCTGTTCAGCCACGACACCAACATCAAGTTTGCTGACGACCCCACGGTTGTACGCTTGATAACCAACAACGACGAGTCAGCCTATGGGGAGGAGGTAATTGAACTGGCATTGTGGTGCGAGGACAACAACCTCTCCCTCAACATCAGCAAAACAAATTAATTGATTGACTTCAGGAAGCAAAGGAGGGAACACGCCCCGATCCACATAAAGAGGACTGCAGTAGAGTGTGTCAGCAGTTTTACATTCCTCGGTGTCCACAGACGACTTGACATGGCCCAAAAACACCACCACTCTTGTCAAGACGTTAAATCTCCATCTCTCTTTCTCTCTCTGCCTTTCTCACTTCCCCATCTCTCTCTCTCCTTCTCCCAACCTTCTACCTCTTCTACCTCTCCCACCCCTGGCCACAGCAGTCAACTAGCTAGCTAGGTAGCTGTTGAGCTTTCAAACACATTCAGTATTTTTTTTGTAAACAATTAACTTTGCGGTTTTCAGTTGCGGCTGAACAGTTTGTTTGTGTGATTGACTCTGCCCGTAAACAAGCTGGATGATTCAGAATCCATTGAAGAGCTTGAACGATTCATTGACGAGAGATACTTACGAACTCAAAGAAACATGTCGCTGGTTTCGGAGGATTCAAGCATTGTTAAGGACAACCAACCCAATCAACAAAACAAACCAATACCAGGTTGGCCAATAGGTATCAACGATGGAACCAAACCATCCCCTAGTAAGAGGGCGCGTGTGGCGAGTGGGGAGAGGTTTACTGATATGGATGTTGACTTGTTAAAATCCATCAATGAAAGGCTTGCCAAACTTGATATCTTGGATATATTACGAGAGGACATCAATGCATTATGTGCTAGTCCAGAATTCAGCCAAGGTCAGATTGATGATCTAAGGAAAGAGGACACGGAGCTGAAAGGTACTGTAGACTCTATTCATAGCAAGGTGGAGGTGGTGCAAAGGGAGAACAAACAACTTAAAGAAACGTTGCTTGATGTAGGGACAATCTAATATTTTCAGGGATACCGGAGAATGACAACAGCAGAGGCTGTGAGGACACAGTCCGAGACTTTGTCAACTCAACTACAACTGCCCACTGATGTTGTGCGTAATGTCACTTTCTCCAGAGTCCATAGAATAGGTAAGGCCTCTGGAAATAGGCCATGGCCTATTATTGCATGTTTTGACAGATGTAAGCAAAAAGAAATGATGAAGAACATGGGCAGAGAACTCAGAAACACTGATTTTGGAATGAATGATCACTTCCCCACCGAGATCAATGAAAGGAGAAAAAAACTATAACCCATCATGAAGGAAAAGCGTTAAGGGCTTACTTGGTACATCTATCTGTCATAAACCGTCTCTAATGTGTAGGAGGGGTGAAGTCAGGCGCAGGAGACAGAACTACGTGAAACACACATTTAATGGAATAAGTCCAAAAATCCAAGGCAGGATACAAAACTCAAAACAATAGGAATAAATCCAAAATGAGTTGGGACGCAGCCCAGTAGACCCTCATGCCTAAAATGCAGCATAATCAAATCCCCAACCTACGTAGGACGAAACAAAATGAATCCCGCACAACCCCAAACCAAAAACAGACAGACTAAATAACCCCACTAATGACCTAAACCAAAACAGGTGCTAACCTAAACAGACATCACCAAACGAAACAGAAAAGGGGATCGGTGGCAGCTAGTAGGCCGACGACGATGACCGCCGAGCGCCGCTCGAACGGGGAGAGGCGCCACCTTCTATGGACGTTGTGACACTATCTCATCATGCCCATCAAGTGTGGAGGTTGACGGGAGAATAATAACAAAACCAGTTGATATTGCCAATCATTTTGCAGATTTTTTTACAAAGAACATTTATTTACTGAGCAACAATGTAAACATACATTCTTCCAAACAAGCTATTGTCCAATGGATTGATGATCATATTATGAGCAACAAGACCTGCTCTTTTAGTCTGCAAACGGTGTCAGTGGAGGAGGTATTAAACCTATTGAAGTCATTACCTGATGGTAAATCTACAGGTTATGGTCTTATGGACAATTTTTTGCTTCGCTGTGCTGCTCCCAGATTGCAGTTCCACTGAGATACATATTTAATTGGTCACTGGAAAAGGGGATGTTTGCAAATGTATGGAAGCATGCGAAACTGTGTCCTATTCCGAAAGACTTCAAAGAACCCATTACTCCTGCCAATAGTCGACCAATTAGTCTACTCCCTACACTCAGTAAGATATTGGAAGGTATTGTGAGTAGACAAATATGGGAGTACATGGAAAAGAATGATCTGATTACAGCCAATCAGCATGCTTATCGCAAAAACCATTCCACTACCACTGCATTGGTTGACATGACTGACAAGTGGCTCAATGCTATGGATAATGGCACGTTTGTGGGTGTACTATTTTTAGATTTCAGTGCAGCATTTGATTTAGTGGATCATTAAATAAATTTGACAAAATTAATGCTTTATGGTTTTAAGGAGGTAACATTGAATTGGGTACAGTCATATCTAACTGACAGGAAACAGTCCACCTATATCAATGGTTCATTTTCTTCCCCTCGTGTTAAACTGTGGAACACCGCAGGGCAGCTGTCTTGGGCCACTTCTTTATTTAATATATACCAACGACCTTCCCTATGCCTTAGCTGAAACTCAAGCTACTATATTTGCAGATGATACTACAATTTATGCAGCAAGACAATCGGTTCAACAGGTACAGCAAGCTTTACAAGGAGTTTTGGAGAATATCAGGGAGTGGGTTTGCCAGAACAAACTTGTTTTAAATGCCAAGAAAACCAAAGTTATGTTGGTCTGTTCCACTAGGAAAAGACCAAAACAGCATGGGATACAATTAAGTATGGGAGGAGTACAAATTGAAGAAGTGGCAGAAACCAAACTATTGGGAGTGCAGCTAGACAACTGCTTATCATGGTCATCTCAAATAACTAATCTATGTAAAAAAAATATTAAAACAGCATGCATAATCAGAAGGATAGCTAAATATTTACCAGGAAAAATTCTTAAGCAAATAACACAAGCATTAATTGAGAGTCAGGTGAACTACTGTTCTGTGGTCTGGGGAAATGCATCATGAAGTGAAGTTAGGAGGCTGCAGAATGCACAGAACAAAGCAGCAAGAATTGTTTTAAGGTGGAGATATGATTATTCTGTTGCAGTCATGCGCAATGTTCTTGGTTGGTCATCAATCGACAAGATAATTGAAAAAAACATGCTTATTTTATTTCACAATATACATCATTTAAAACAGCCATGTTCTATTCACAAGGGTATTCAGTTGGTAAGAGACAGACATTCCGTAAATACTAGGAATAGATTGTCCACTATCTATGCGTTATCCAGACAGAAAAGAGAAATAGGCAAAATAACATTTCAATTTAGAGCAATAAAGAAATTGAATAAATTAACTGAGCAAACTAGAAACCTTTCAATATATACATTTAAACATTATTTTAAAGCGATTTAAATATAATACATAGAAATGTTGTGGGACTATAGTAGATGAAGAATCAATATTTTATAGATTGAGTATTTATTGGGTCATTATGTTAGTATATTATGTATGTTTGTAATAGTGTGTTATATGTGAAAATGTGTTCGTATTATAAATTGTATTTTAATGTTTAAGGACATTACATTTACATTTACATTTAAGTCATTTAGCAGATGCTCTTATCCAGAGCGACTTACAAATTGGTGCATTCACCTTATGATATCCAGTGGAACAACCACTTTACAATAGTGCATCTAAATCTTTTAGGGGGGGGGATTAGAAGGATTACTTTATCCTATCCTAGGTATTCCTTAAAGAGGTGGGGTTTCAGGTGTCTCCGAAAGGTGGTGATTGACTCCGCTGTCCTGGCGTCGTGAGGGAGCTTGTTCCACCATAGGGGTGCCAGAGCAGCGAACAGTTTTGACTGGGCTGAACAGGAACTGTGCTTCCTCAGAGGTAGGGGGGCCAGCAGGCCAGCGGTGGATGAGCGCAGTGCCCTCGTTTGGGTGTAGGGACTGATCAGAGCCTGAAGGTACGGAGGTGCCGTTCCCCTCACAGCTCCGTAGGCAAGCACCATGGTCTTGTAGCAGATGCGAGCTTCAACTGGAAGCCAGTGGAGAGAGCGGAGGAGCGGGGTGACATGAGAGAACTTGGGAAGGTTGAACACCAGACGGGCTGCGGCGTTCTGGATGAGTTGTAGGGGTTTAATGGCAGAGGCAGGGAGCCCAGCCAACAGCGAGTTGCAGTAATCCAGACGGGAGATGACAAGTGCCTGGATTAGGACCTGCGACGATTCCTGTGTGAGGCAGGGTCGTACTCTGCGAATGTTGTCGAGCATGAACCTACAGGATCGGGTCACCGCCTTGATGTTAGTGGAGAACGACAGGGTGTTGTCCAGGGTCACGCCAAGGTTCTTAGCACTCTGGGAGGAGGACACAATGGAGTTGTCAACCGTGATGGCGAGATCATGGAACGGGCAGTCCTTCCCCGGGAGGAAAAGCAGCTCCGTCTTGCCGAGGTTCAGCTTGAGGTGGTGATCCGTCATCCACACTGATATGTCTGCCAGACATGCAGAGATGCGATTCGCCACCTGGTTATCAGAAGGGGGAAAGGAGAAGATTAATTGAGTGTCGTCTACATAGCAATGATAGGAGAGACCATGTGAGGATATGACAGAGCCAAGTGACTTGGTGTATAGCGAGAATAGGAGAGGGCCTAGAACAGAGCCCTGGGGGACACCAGTGGTGAGAGCACGTGGTGCGGAGACAGATTCTCGCCACGCCACCTGGTAGGAGCGACCTGTCAGGTAGGACGCAATCCAAGCGTGGGCCGCGCCGGAGATGCCAAACTCGGAGAGGGTGGAGAGGAGGATCTGGTGGTTCACAGTATCAAAGGCAGCAGATAGGTCTAGAAGGATGAGAGCAGAGGAGAGAGAGTTAGCTTTAGCAGTGCGGAGAGCCTCCGTGACACAGAGAAGAGCAGTCTCAGTTGAGTGACCAGTCTTGAAACCTGACTGATTTGGATCAAGAAGGTCATTCTGAGAGAGATAGCAAGAGAGCTGGCCAAGGACGGTACGTTCAAGAGTTTTGGAGAGAAAAGAAAGAAGGGATACTGGTCTGTAGTTGTTGACATCAGAGGGATCGAGTGTAGGTTTTTTCAGAAGGGGTGCAACTCTCGCTCTCTTGAAGACGGAAGGGACGTAGCCAGCGGTCAAGGATGAGTTGATGAGCGAGGTGAGGTAAGGGAGAAGGTCTCCGGAAATGGTCTGGAGAAGATAGGAGGGGATAGGGTCAAGCGGGCAGGTTGTTGGGCGGCCGGCCGTTACAAGACGTGAGATTTCATCTGGAGAGAGAGGGGAGAAAGAGGTCAAAGCACAGGGTAGGGCAGTGTGAGCAGGACCAGCGGTGTCGTTTGACTTAAACGAGGATCGGATGTCGTCGACCTTCTTTTCAAAATGGTTGACGAAGTCATCCGCAGAGAGGGGGGGGGGGGAGGATTCAGGAGGGAGGAGAAGGTGGCAAAGAGCTTCCTAGAGTTAGAAGCAGATGCTTGGAATTTAGAGTGGTAGAAAGTGGCTTTAGCAGCAGAAACAGAAGAGGAAAATGTAGAGAAGAGGGAGTGAAAGGATGCCAGGTCCGCAGGGAGGCGAGTTTTCCTCCATTTCTGCTCGGCTGCCCGGAGCCCTGTTCTGTGAGCTCGCAATGAGTCGTCGAGCCACGGAGCAGGAGGGGAGGACCGAGCCGGCCTGGAGGATAGGGGACATAGAGAGTCAAATGAGGCAGAAAGGGAGGAGGGGAGGGTTGAGGAGGCAGAATCAGGAGATAGGTTGGAGAAGGTTTGAGCAGAGGGAAGAGATGATAGGATGGAAGAGGAGAGAGTAGCGGGAGAGAGAGAGCGAAGGTTGCGACGGCGCAATACCATCCGAGTAGGGGCAGAGTGAGAAGTGTTGGAGAGCGAGAGGGAAAAGGATACAAGGTAGTGGTCGGAGACTTGGAGGGGAGTTGCAATGAGATTAGTGGAAGAACAGCATCTAGTAAAGATGAGGTCAAGCGAATTGCCTGCCTTGTGAGTAGGGGGGGAAGGTGAGAGGGTGAGGTCAAAAGAGGAGAGGAGTGGAAAGAAGGAGGCAGAGAGGAATGAGTCAAAGGTAGACGTGGGGAGGTTAAAGTCACCCAGAACTGTGAGAGGTGAGCCATCCTCAGGAAAGGAACTTATCAAGGCGTCAAGCTCATTGATGAACTCTCCAAGGGAACCTGGAGGGCGATAAATGATAAGGATGTTAAGCTTGAAAGGGCTGGTAACTGTGACAGCATGGAATTCAAAGGAGGTGATAGACAGATGTGTCAGGGGAGAAAGAGAGAAAGTCCACTTGCGAGAGATGAGGATTCCAGTGCCACCACCCCGCTGGCCAGATGCTCTCGGGGTATGCGAGAGCACGTGGGCAGACGAGGAGAGAGCAGTAGGAGTAGCAGTGTTATCTGTGGTAATCCATGTTTCCGTCAGCGCCAAGAAGTCGAGGGACTGGAGGGTAGCATAGGCTGAGATGAACTCTGCCTTGTTGGCCGCAGACCGGCAGTTCCAGAGGCTGCCGGAGACCTGGAACTCCACGTGGGTCGTGCGCGCTGGGACCACCTCGTTAGAGTGGCAGCGGCCACGCGGTGTGAAGCGTTTGTATGGCCTGTTCAGAGGGGAGAGAACAGGGATAGACAGACACATAGTTGACAGGCTACAGAAGAGGCTACGCTAATGCAAAGCAGATTGGAATGACAAGTGGACTACACGTCTCGAATGTTCAGAAAGTTAAGCTTACGTTGCAAAAACCTTAGACTAAAATGACTAAAATGATACAGTACTGCTGGCTGGTGAAGTAGGCTAGCTAGCAGTGGCTGCGTTGTTGACTTTGTTTGAAAGTGTAGCTGGCTAGGTAACCTCGATAATTACTCTAAACTACACAATTATCAAACTATGACAAAGACAACTATGTAGCTAGCTAACACTACACTAATCAAATCGTTCCGTTGTAATGTATTAGTTTATACAGTGCTGCTAGTCGGTAGAAGTTGGCTAGCTAGCAGTGTTGACTAAGTTTTGTAGAACGGCGTCACTGAGGACGAAAATAGCTGGCTAGCTAACCTCGATAATTACTCTAAACTACACAATTATCTAAGATACAAAGATAGCAAAGACAACTATGTAGCTAGCTAACACTACACTAATCAAATCGTTCCGTTGTAATGTTTTAGTTTCTACAGTGCTGCTAGTCGGTAGAAGTTGGCTAGTTAGCAGTGTTGACTAAGTTTTGGAGAACGGCGTCACGGGGGACAAAAATAGCTGGCTAGCTAACCTCGATAATTACTCTAAACTACACAATTATCTTAGATACAAAGACAGCAAAGACAACTATGTAGCTAGCTAACACTACACTAATCAAATCGTTTCGTTGTAATGTATTAGTTTCTACAGTGCTGCTAGTCGGTAGAAGTTGGCTAGCTAGCAGTGTTGACTAAGTTTTGGGGAACGGCGTCACGGAGGACGAAAATAGCTGGCTAGCTAACCTCGATAATTACTCTAAATTACACAATTATCTTTGATACAAAGACAGCTATGTAGCTAGCTAAAAAATTGCTCAGATCAAACAAATCAAACCGTTGTAATGTAATGAAATGTAAAAGAGATCCAAATAAAATAAAATAAAATCAAGATGGCTCCACAGCGCCTCAAGATGGCTCCACAACGCCTCTACTTCCTGATGCGGCTGATAAAATTCGGCATGTCGTCCTGGGTCCTCTCCAAATACTACTGCTACACCGTCGAGAGCGTCCTAACCGGTTGCATCAAGCCTGGCACAGGAATTGCTCCATCCACAACCGCAAGGCCCTCCAGCGTGTGGTGAAGATGGCCCAGTACATCTATTTGAAACAGTGCCTGAGGAAGTCCCGCTGCATCATCAAGGACCACACACACCCCAGCCACGAGCTGTTCACTCCCTTGCATGAGGTCTGACACCAACAGGCTCAGAGAGAATTTCTATCTACAAGCCATCATACTGCTGAACACTTGAACTTGACGGACCACCTGTACTGGCTCTCCACACCTTAGCGGACATATACACACACACACCCACACAGAAACACACACACACCCACACACACACACACACTAACCCTATCCCACACCCCTACCCTTACCCTATCCCTAACCTTAACCCTAACCCAAAAACCTAACCTTAACCTTAACCATAAACCTAACCCTAGCTCCTAACCCTAACCCTAAAACTAACCCTAGCTCCTAACTCTAACCCTAAACCTAATTCTAACCCTAACACTAATTCTAACCTTATCTCAACAGTCCCTAGAAGTAGCATTTGACCTTGTGGGGACCAACAAAATGTCCCCAGTTGGTCAAATTTTGTTTGTTTACTATTCTTGTGGGGACTTCATGCTACACACTGCTGCATACCAGGCTCTTATTTACTATTGCTAAATCTGCACAATTTAAACACTTGCCCCCCAATCCCCCTTTCCTCAATACACGTGTAAATATTGGACTATAAATTGTGCCTTTCTGTATTATACTTTAATAAAATGTTTATTCTATTCTACTGAGCCATTTACTTTATGTTCGTAATCTTATCTTTTATTATTGTTGTTGCATTGCCAAGAAAGAACCTGCAAGTAATCATTCGTTGGACGGTGTATGCCATATGTATCCTGTGCATGTTACTCATAAAAATGTCAACTTTGTCACTGGTGAAAAGTGCAAGTCAGTTTCAGTTTGGGTGCAAAGGTCAAGAGCACAGAATGTCCTGATTCTGTATTCTGTGCTTTCGATTCCACACTCATTCTTTGACTTTCTCTTCCTCTTACAAACACACACTCTTCTGTTCTGCCTCCAGGAAAATGGAGTCAACATATGTCAAAGTCACAGTCAGTGCTAGAGCTCCTCCCTGTAGTTGGCTGGAGAGAAGCATATGGAGCATGCTGTTGTGTTTAGCTGTTCTTCGAGTTCCCTCGCATATTAGTGTGTATGTGTGTGTGCTCCTGAATGATGCAATATCCAATGAAGCCAATCGTCCACTAAACCCCATAACATTGAGTGAGTTAGTCGGTTCACATAGAGTAAACTTAAATCAGGGATAGCATGCAGCGATACACGCACACACCTATATAGTCTACAGCTGCTCGCATTGCCACCAAAACACACCACACTGTTTCCACAAAAACATACTACTCTCACAGTCAAGTCCTCGGTGGATTGAAGCACAGTGAGAAGCATGTAGCAGTGTGGGAGGGTATTAGGTATTAGAGTAGCCTAGTTTTGACTTATTAAGCCGTTTAGTATGACAAATGAGACATTCTGAAGTAACAGAGTAGGAGTCTAAAGCAAAGCTCTGAGGTAACAGTTTTGTAACGTCTGCTTCCAACTCACACTCTCAAACACGTAGATCCCCTGAACGCAGCTCACTCTCCAGATCCCAATCACCTGAATTCTGATCACCTGTTCACTCACCTCTAGGTCATTTACACACTATTTAGTTCAGTTCATTGCACCCCATCGTTGTGAGGTATTGTTTGTTTTGTGATACACTTCTCTTCGGAGCCCTGTTTTTTCCCGTAATCTACGCCGATGTATGATAGTTTTTGCCTGCCTCACTAACGGCGCCTTTTGCCTATTCCCTGCCTGTACTTTAGCCTATCTGATTTCCTATTATGGACCTATTGCCTTATCTCCCGGACGACATTACTAGCCTTTTACCTGCCTGTACTGTTGCCTTTTTGGACCTCTGTGTATGACCTTCTGCCTGGACCCAGCTACCTGCATCGTCATGTGGTCCTTACAATAAACACCTGCTGCACCCTGCGCTTGAAACCAGGTCTCTGTCTCCCATTGTGTTCATTACAAGTTTAACTGAAGGAAATTCTTTAGAAGTGTGTGGGGGGAATTAGAGCAGTCTTATTGAGCCAACAATGTGACAAATTGTACATTCTGAAGTAACAGAGCAGGACAGAGGGAGTATGAAGCAAAGCTGTGCAGTAGGCTAACAGTTGGACATAATGGAAAACTCAGTGCAGTGTGTGAGATGGTGTGTTTGCATGTGAATGAGTGAGTGTGTGTGTGTTGACTGCTGGGCAATTACTTTTCAAGCTACTTTATTCGACATTCCTGGCAGAGAGTATGTGTAGCAGCACATGGGTGGCTTCGTCCCTGGGGCCTGGGGGTGACATTGAGCACGCCTCACACACACGGACTGAACTACTACTGACAATCAACCATGAACCGTACTGAATACTACACAAATACACCCCTCACTCTCACTATGCTACATAGTGTTACACAGTATACCAAAACTTCTGTACTCAAAACTAAAACATGAAAAACGGTTTGATAATAGAATTATCAAACCGATTCCAGCCGATGTCCCTCTTATTATAGAGCACCCTGCCTGCTCCACTTACTCACTGCTAGGCTGCACTGGGAGTCTGGGCTGCATCATGTTAGCTCCCCACTCATGCTGCACAGAAATTAATAAATCTTCTTAGGGATAGGGTCTAGTTTCCTGAATTTCCGCCTGACTGACGTTCCCAAAGTAAACTTCCTGTTACTCAGGCCCAGAAGCCAGGATATGCATATAATTGGTATCATTGGATAGAAAACACTTTGAAGTTTCTAAAACGGTTAAAATAATGTCTGAGACTATAACAGAATTGATATGGCAGGCAAAATTCAGAAGTTTCTTTTTTTTTAGGTCCCAGGCTCTTATTAAGGAAAACTATTGTTTCTATGGAAATCCGTCTCCCAGATTGCAATTCTTATGGATTCCACTAGATGTCAACAGTCTTTATTCAAGGTTTCAGGCTTCTTTTTTGAAAAACGAACAAGTATTTGGAGGTTTGGTTGGGAGAACACCTGAACAATATCAGTCTTTCAGCGCGCGAGGACGAGGGCGCATGCTTATGAATTTTTCTTTCCTATTGAACATACTACTTTCCGTATGAAATACAGTTTATTTACATTTTAGAGTACCTGAGGATTAAATAGAAACGTTGTTTGACTTGTTTGGACGAAGTTTAGCGGTAGCTTTTTGGACTCCTTTGTCTGCATGTTGAACAAGTGGATTACTGAAATCGATGGCGCCAACTAATCTGACTTTTTGGGATATAAAGAAGGATTTTATCTAACAAAACGACCATTTATGTTGTAGCTGGGATCTTCAAAAAGATATTCAAAAGTAAGTGATTTATTTAATCACTATTTGTGATTTTGTGAAGCCTGTGCTGGTTGAAAAATATGTTGATGTGGGGCGCCGTCTTCAGACAATCGTATGGTATGCTTTTGCCGTAAAGCCTTTTTTAAATCTGACAACGCAACTAGATTAACAAAAAGTTAAGCTTTTAAATGATATAAGACAATTGTATGTTCATGAATGTTTAATGTTACGATTATTTATTTGAATTGTGTGCCCTCCAGCGGGACGCCTATCCCAAAACACTTTAATAATGCGACACAGCATGTAGAAATGTTGAAATCTTTAATTACAAAACAATGTCCATACAGGCTTAAACACTTTACAATGAAAGAAGATACCGGTAGTATCTTTGTAGGCTAACTTTTCTTGCCAGCTGACAGCTGAAGTTAATATCAATTCACAACCCTATTACTTTGTTGGTGATAATATGCAAACCATAACTCAAAATATACTGATTTCAAAGCTGATTGCAACCAAGAACTTAATTAATTCACTTGAAGTTGAATGCATTCAGTTGTACAACGGACTAAGTATCCCCCTTCACCTATAAAATATACAGTCGTACTTTGAACTGACTGCACTCCAACAGGCTTCCCCTTTCTTACCATGTGAATGACATCAATACTGGTTAAAGAGACAGCGCACATGTTTGTAGACTAAGCTACTTTGACGCAAATGTTATTGATTAGTACAATAAAATAAGTCTCAAATGGAAGGGAAACATATTGTTTGTAATCTGTAGCAAGCACATGAAATCAGACAAAACAAGCTCAGTTATTTTCCTGACCATAGTAAGATGTTATTTTCTATGGTAGAGTAGGTCAGGGCGTGACAGGGGGTGTTTTGTGTTTACTATGTTTTCTATATCTATGTTTAGTTCTAGTTTTCTATTTCTATGTTTTTTGGGGGGCTGATCTTCAATTAGATGTCCTCGTTGTCTCTAATTGGAGATCATACTTAAGTAGGTGTTTTTTCCACCTGTGTTTGTGGTTAGTTGTTTTCTGTTTTACCTGACAGAACTGTGTGCCTTCGTTTCCATTGTTTATTATTTTGTTTAAGTGTTCTGATTTAAATAAATAATCATGAACACGTGCCACGCTGCATCTTGGTCCCCTCATTGCGACGGTCGTTACAGTTATTCAATGCATGCAAACACTACTATTGAATATACATTCACCTGTATTGTGGATAGGCCTAGGCTACATCTTGATTTACCCAGTTTATCAATAGAGATGTATCACTCAAATACCTGATTACTATTATGTTGTTATGTAGTAAAACAATGTCAAATTGATTGTATGATTGATTAATTAATGCACACAAAATCAAATGTAATTATGCCCAACAACTTGAACGATTGAGCTGTATTTATCTGTCTGGCTCAAGTGCCATACTGTATCTTAGTCTTAATATGCCTTCTTTTTTGCCGTGGTATCGTTTTAGTATTGTTTTGTTATCGAGTATCGTGATGATATCGAGTATTGTGATACTAAACCTGGTATCGAAGTCAAAATTCTGGTATTGTGATAACACTAATGCTACTCCCCTACACCTCCAAACCAGTTAGTTAATTCTTTAATATGTCATCTCTATGGGATCCTTGTTACATGGCTTGTTCCACTAATTCATTCTCTTACACTCAGTCATACACACCGCTCCGGTTTCTCACAAGAGGCCTTATTACCATCTTCCACTCTCCAGGCATGAAACAGTAGCTATCGTGACCTGGCCAGAGGATGGATCATGGAAAATATCCGCTATGGTCAACTGTGGTTGCTACATACTGTAAGTCAAATCCTGCTCAGATAGCAATGTGTAATGTTATTCACCTCGAGTCCTTGGGCGCGTTCGAGTGCACACACTACTTGTAGGCACAAATCGGTGACCAACGCCTTTCAAAGTGTGTTGCGTTATGGGGATAAAAATTGTCTGACTTGTGCCTACAAACTTTACAAAAATCATGTGATCTAACGTCATGAAGTTTTGACTGCAGTCGACTGCAAGTTTCTGCAGTTGCTCTTCACCAACTTCATCCTGCAGCCATCGTCTGCATTGTGGGAGGCACTATTGTCAACCAATCATTAGGCGTTTATTTGTTTGACTCACGCGAATGTGACTAAAGACATGATTGAAACAGGTACCAACTTTGCTGTGATTCATGTATACAGTGGATGATATATACAAATTAATGTGATGATTGAGGCTCTCTCTCACTAATTGTACAATGTTTGTGAGTGTGTGATATGGGGGTTGGAGACATTATAAAGAAAATATTTTATAAACAATGGCAACACTGCCATGTTGATATGAGCCTTGTTGATGGAAAAACAAATTAGTGTCCGACTTTCAGCTGTCACAGATGCACCTTCCCTGACTTCACATCCTTAACCTTTGTCTACAGTCAGTTGCTTTAGCCTTACCACTCAAACACGCCCCTTTTCTGGTCTGCCCCATTGACCTTGGCTCTGCATTGTGATTTTTCCATCTTTGGTGACCCAGGCGGATCCGGCCCATGTGTAGCTTGGCCTAGCCCTGGCCTGACCTCAATCCCATCCCACTATGGGTCAACCAGAGTGCATCTGCTTTTACTAATGTTTCAGACTCACTCCAACTCGCATTGGAATTTTGCGTGACAAAAGTAAATCCATATGCAGAGTGTGAAAAGCACAAAATAGGACAACATTGAGTTTAGTGTCACACTCTGTCTCTCTGTCCAGCCAATATGGATACACTCACTGGATCCTCACTTATAGGGCTGAGGATCCACTTATAGGGCTGGTATACCGTATTTGACTGTATACCAGTATTGATGCACGGACCGGTTTTGGATTTTACTTTACCTTCTATAACGGTATTTAAATGTTTGGTTTGTGAAATGTGATACGTTTTTCACTTGTCGTTCACTCTACAGTCTGCCTGGTCAGATGCAACAAGATGTTGATGACACCGATGCTTATTTCATAGCATTCTATAATTACACTATTAGTTTGTATCGCTATCTTAATATTAGTTTGTAGTTTCTTAGCAAGTGTGGCTAAAATAACATTGTGTTAGCCGCTAATGCTAATTGCTAGTTAGCTAGCTAGCTAGCTAGCTAAATTCAATCAAAGTCAGAGCAAATGTAGCTAGCCTGATACCAGTGCTAGTGTAGGCCTAGATCAGCATGTTGTTTGTGCAGCAGTATTTTCTAAATCAGAGAGCAATAGGCAAAGCATGAATATGTTAGCTAGAGAGTTAGCTAGCTAGCTAACTACCCCATACTGAAAAATAATATATATATAAAAAATTGAATTATATTTAAATATATTGGAAAATGTATTTATCAAATATATAAATAAGTAGAAAATATATACAGTAGCAGTCAAAAGTTTGGACACACCTACTCATTCAAGGGTTTTTCTTTATTTTTACGATTTTCTACATTGTAGAATAATAGTGAAGACATCAACACTATGAAATAACACACATGGAATCTTGTAGTAATCAAAAAAGTGTTAAACATATCAAAATACATTTTATATTTGAGATTCTTCAAAGTAGCCACCCTTTGTCTTGATGACAGCTTTGCACACTCTTGGAATTCTACAAATCAACTTCAAGAGGTAGTCACCTGGAATGCATTTCAATTAACAGGTGTGCCTTGTTAAAAGTTAAATAGGGGAATTTCTTTCATTCTTAATGAGCTTGAGCCAAATCAGTTGGTTTGTGACAAGGTATGGGTGGTATACAGAAGATAGCCCTATTTGGTGAAAGACCAAGTCCATTTTATGGCAAAAACCGCTCAAATAAGCAAAGAGAAATGACAGTCCATCATCACTTTAAGACATGAAGGTCAGTCAATGCAAAAACTTTCAAGAACTTTGAAAGTTTCTACAAGTGCAGTTGCAAAACTATCAACATACAGCTGGCTGGTTATACGCTCCACCAGCAGGATAGAACAGCGGCGTCTGGTAAGACAAGGGGCGGCGGACTATGTATTTTTGTAACAGCTGGTGCATGATATCTAACAAAGGCTCGAGCTATTGCTTGCCTGAGGTAGAGTATCTCATGATAAACTGTAGACCACACTACCTACCTAGAGAGATTTCATCTGTATTTTTCTTAGCTTTTTACACACCACCACAGTCAGAGGCTGGCACTAAGATAGCATTGAATGAGCTATATTCCGCCATAAGCAAACAAGAAAACGGTCACCCAGAGGCGGCGCTCTGTAGCCGGGGACTTTAATGCAGAGAAACTTAAATGTGTTTTACCAAATTTCTATCAGGATGTTAAATGTGCAACCAGAGGAAAATAAACTCTGGACCACCTTTACACACGGAGACGCATACAAAGCTCTCCCTCGCCCTCCATTTGTCAAATCTGACCATAATTCTATCCTCCTGATTCCTGCTTACAAGCAAAAATTAAAGCAGGAAGCACCAGTGACTAGATCAATAAAAAGTGGTCAGATGAAGCAGATGCTAAGCTACAGGACTGTTTTGCTAGCACAGACTGGAATATTTTCCTCCGATGGCATTGAGGAGTACACCACATCAGTCATTGGCTTCATCAAATTGTACATCGATGACGTTGTCCCCACAGTGACTGTACGTACATACCCAAACCAGAAGCCATGGATTACAGGCAATATCCGCACTGAGCTAAAGGCTAGAGCTGCCGCTTTCAAGAAGTGAGACTCTAACCCGGAAGCTTATAAGAAATTCCGCTATGCCCTCCGATGAACCATCAAACAGGCAAAGCGCCAATACAGGACTAATATTGAATAGTACTACACCGGCTTTGACGCTCATCGGATGTGGCAGGGCTTGCAAACCATTACAGACTATAAAGGGAAGCACAGCCGAGAGCTACCCAGTGACACGAGCCTACCAGACAAGCTAAACTACTCTTATGCTCGCTTCGAGGCAAATAACACTGAAACATGCAGGAGAGCACCAGCTGTTCTGGAAGACTGTGTGCTCACGCTCTCCGCAGCCGATGTGAGTAAGACCTTTAAACAGGTCAACATTCACAAGGCCGCAGGGCCGGACAGGTTACCAGGACGTGTACTGCGAGCATGTTCTGACCAACTGGCAAGTGTCTTCACTGACATATTTAACCTCTCCCTGTCCGAGTCTGTAATACCAACAAGTTTTAAGCAGACCACCATAGTGCCTGTGCCGAAGAACACTAAGGTAACCTGCCTAAATGACTACCGACCCGTAGCACTCACGTCTATTGCCATGAAGTGCTTCGAAAGGCTGGTCATGGCTCACATCAACACCATTATCCCAGAAACCCTAGACCCACTCCAATTTGCATACCGCCCCAACAGATCCACAGATGATACAATCTCTATTGCACTCCACACTGCCATTTCCCACCTGGACAAAAGGAACACCTATGTGAGAATGCTATTCACTGACTACAACTCAGTGTTCAACACCATAGTGCCCTCAAAGCTCATCAATAAGCTAAGGACTCTGGGACTAAACACCTCCCTCTGCAACTGGGTCCTGGACTTCCTGAAGCCCCCAGGTGGTAAGGGTAGGTAACAACACATCCACCATGCTGACCCTCAACACAGGGGCCCCTCAAGGGTGCATGCTCAGTCCCCTCCTGTACTCCCTGTTCACTCATGACTGCACGGCCAGGCACGATTACACAACGACGAGACAGCCTATAGGGAGGAGGTCAGAGACCTGGCCGGCTGGTGCCAGGACAACAACCTCTCCCTCAACGTGATCAAGACAAAGGAGATGATTGTGGACTACAGGAAAAAGAGGACCGAGCACGCCCCCATTCTCATTGATGGGGCCGCAGTGGAGCAGGTTGAGAGCTTCAAGTTCCTTGGTGTCCACAGCACCAACAAACTAACATGGTCCAAGCACACCAAGACAGTCGTAAAGAGGGCACGACAAAACCTACTCCCCCTCAGGAGACTGAAAGGATTTGCTCAAAAGGTTCTAGAGCTGCATCATCGAGAGCATCCTGACTGGTTGCATCACTGCCTGGTATGGCAACTGCTCAGCCTCCGACCACATGGCACTACAGAGGGTAGTGCGAACGGCCCAGTACATCACTGGGGCCAAGCTTCCTGCCATCCAGGACCTCTATACCAGGCAGTCAGAAGAAGGTCCTAAAAATTTTAAAATACTCCAGCCACCCTGGTCATAGACTATTCTCTCTGCTACCGCATGGCAAGCAGTATCGGAGCGCCAAGTCTAGGTCCAAGAGGCTTCTAAACAGCTTCTACCTCCAAGCCAAAAGACTCCTGAACACCTAATCAAATGATTACCCAGACTATTTGCAATGCCCCCCCCCCCTTTTACACTGCTGCTACTCTCTGTTGTTATCATCTATGCATAGTTACTTCAATAACTCTACCTACATGTACATATTACCTCAACTAACCAGTGCCCCCGCACATTGACTCTGTACCGGTACCCCCCCTGTATAGAGTCTCGCTATTTCATTGCTGCTCTGTCACAACTTCCTCCGAAGTCGGTCCCTCTCCTTGTTCGGGCGACGTTCGGCGGTCGACGTCACCAGTCTTCTAGCCATCGCCGATCCACTTTTAATTTTCCATTTGTTTTGTCTTGTCTTCCCACAGACCTGGTTTCAATCCCATCAATTGCATGTTGTGTATTTAACCCTCTGTTCCCCACATGTTCTTGTCCGGTATTGTTTGTATGTAAGTGCTTGTGCATATGTGTACTGGTGCGCGTCGGGTTTTGTACCTATGTCGATTATTTCTTTATGCCGTTGGTTTTGGAATTAAACTGCTCCGGTTATTTACCTAGTTCTGCTCTCCTGCGTCTGACTTCACTGCCACCAGTTACGCACCCCTTACACGCTCTTTCGTTACTTACTTTTATTTCTTATTCTTATCCGTATTTTTTTAAACTGCATTGTTGGATTGTTGGTTAGGGGCTCGTAAGTAAGCATTTCACTGTAAGGTCTACACCTGTTGTATGTGACTAATAAAATGTGATTTGAATGGAAAAACCATCAAGCGATATGATGAAACTCGCTCTCATGAGGACCGCCACAGGAACGGAAGACCCAGAGTTACCTGAGCTGCAAAGGATAAGTTCGTTAGAAATTGCAGCCCAAATAAATGCTTCACAGAGTTCAAGTAACAGACACATCTCAACATCAACTGTTCAGAGAAGACTGCGTGAATCAGGCCTTTGTGGTCAAATTGCTGCAAAGAAACCACTACTAAAGGACACCAATAATAAGAAGAGACTTGCTTGGGCCAAGAAACACGAGCAATGGATGAGTCGAAATTTGAGATTTTGGTTCCAAACACCATGTCTTTGTGAGACACAGAGTAGGTGAACGGATGATCTCCGCATGTGTGGTTCCCACCGTGAAGCATGGAGGAGGAGGTGTGATGGTGTGGGTGTGCATTTCTGGTGACAATGTCATTTATTTATTTAGAATTCAAGGCACACTTAAAATCAAATCAAAATCAAATGTATTTGTCACATACACATGGTTAGCAGGTGTTAATGCAAGTGTAGCGAAATGCTTGTGCTTCTAGTTCCGACCATGCAGCAATACCTAACAATTTCACAACAACTACCTTATACACACAAGTGTAAAGGAATGAATAAGAATATGTACACAAAAATATATAAATGAGTGATGGCCAAACGGCATAGGCAAGATGCAGTAGATGGTATAGAGTACAGTATATACATATGAGTTGAGTAATGAAGGGTATGTAAACATTATATAAAGTGGCATTGTTTAAAGTGGCTATTGATACATTACATCAAGATGGCAAGATGCAGTAGATGGTATAGAGTACAGTATATACATATGAGATGAGTAATGTAGGGTATGAAAACATTATATAAAGTGGCATTGTTTAAAGTGGCTAGTGATACATTTAATTACATCAAGATGGCAAGATGCAGTAGATGGTATAGCGTACAGTATATACATGTGAGATGAGTAATGTAGGGTACGTAAACATTACATAATATAAAGTGGCTAGTGATAAATTGATTACATACATTTATCCATTATTAAAGTGCCTGTTGTGAGTCATGTTGGCAGCAGCCAGTCAAGCTGCTGCGCCTTCTTCACCACGCTGTCTGTGTGGGTGGACCATTTCAGCTTGTCCGTGATGTGTACGTTGAGGAACTTAAAACTCTCCACCCTCTCCACTACTGTCCCATCAATGTAGATAGGGGGCTGCTCCCTCTGCTGTTTCCTGAAGTCTACCTCCAGGCTGTGTAAGGACTATTTGACCAAGAAGGAGAGTGATGGAGTGCTGCATCAGATGACCTGATGATATAAAAATAAATTAGGTGTTTATTTTGAAAAAGACACTTGAATGTAGAACATATCTTTAAATATATAAAAAGATATATGAAAATATATTTTTACAGAGCTGTCAATCACAATTTGAAATGTTCACAAGCGCTGCCCCCAACCCCGTCTCCAAATGACAGAGCAATCGTTACAATTTAAGGTAAGATTTTTTTTTTAAATAAAGTTGAGTAGAGTTCAGTTGAGTTTATATTATGTATGTATTAGATATAATTTTATTGCCAAAACAATTGTTAAATGTTCTTGGCTAGCCAAGCAATGTGTTGCTTGCTTGCTAATTTAGCTACGTTTACTGAGAGTTGAGTGTCTCTGATAGAACTGGCAATCTAGCTAGCTAGATTATTTATAGCAAATGTATTTAAATGTATTTATATTTTTCCCTCCTGATGCTCCCTCTGTTCTAGAGCCTCAGCTGCCTATAGACAGACCCCAGTCAATAGAAGTAGTATTTTGTAATATTTAGCTAGCTAGTTCCCAATACATTTAAATGTGTTCATGAACATTAGCCCCTTATTTATTCTTAATATTGTGTGGAATTGTTTCACTATCTCTTTCTCTGCGTTATCCACAGGGTAACTGTCAAATTGTGAGTCTGAAAATGGACACTGGAGGGGAAGAAATCTGCATCAATTTGATGCTCAAAGACATTATTTTCAAATACAGATGTTAAGTGCACAGAGGTCATTTGTACATTACATTTTGTGTTTCAGATGTAAATAACCTTCCAGTGACTCCCCTGCCACAATTCAACAATGGACCAAGTTATCTGAGCAAAAATAACACTCTTTTAGTTCAGTCGTGAGTCATTCCTTCAAACTTCTCAAAGTAAACCATAGCATGCTATTGTGATTTAGCGCTGAACTTTGTGTTTGTGTGTGTGTGACAGAGAGGAGTCCTATGCCGGGAAGCCAGTAAACAACATCAATAATATTTCTTTATTTTATTTGGCAAACAAAGTGAGTGAATTCTCTAGCCAATCAATGACTTCAGTTGACTGATAAAGCAGTGAGCTTTTGTAGTGAAAGTTTATAACAGCAGACAGACACTGCAGTCAATACAGTGTAGCTCCCTCTCAACTTCAGAAATGACAAAAGGCAGGCAGCACACAGTTGATTTTGAATGGTAGTAAAGCTGAGTTCAGACCTGCAGGTTGTAGAGTGAGATAAGTGAAGCGCCATGCCTCCCAGGGTATGGAAGGAGAGGGGAAGCAGGGAGAAGACAAGGGATTTGTGAGACTTCTCAAGAAGTTTTCGTCAGCTTTTCTCAGACCTCCCAACTTGTTCCTCAGACCGATGTCACAATCCTGACATTCCTCTGCTCTGAATAATGTCATCGCCAAGGCAAACCTTTGACGGACAGGAAAGCCGAGCTGCCGACTCGGCAGACCCCCTTATGGAAGGCATGCGAGTATATGAGTAAACTGGAGGGTAAAAATATCTGTGCAACTAAATATAGCTAGCCGGCCCTTTACGCAGCACTTGATATAAATCTGAATGGAAGAGTGCACTGAAGTGCTGGTGTGTGTGGCAATGTGTGCTACAGGCCAAGGCTAGGTCAACAAGACAACGTTCAGCAACTTCTGCCCTAACAACCTGAGCAAGACAAGTCTGCAATTTACATGTTAAATTCTCTCCTCCAAAAGAGAGAGTGTGTCTGCAATGCAGTGTGCCAATCAGAAATGCAGTGTGTTGTGTGAGTGACTGTGTGTGTGTGTGTGTGTGTGCGTAA
Organism: Salmo trutta; assembly: GCF_901001165.1. Taxonomy (NCBI): domain Eukaryota; kingdom Metazoa; phylum Chordata; class Actinopteri; order Salmoniformes; family Salmonidae; genus Salmo; species Salmo trutta. The sequence goes on along the minus strand of NC_042972.1, from coordinate 31,794,791 downwards.
TTGCTCTTGTGTATGGCCTGCAGATTAATGTCATTGCAATGTGCATGTCTGTCCCACTTGTCCGTAGTGTATCGATGTGACTGGTGATGAGTTTAGTGTGTGTGCTGGTGTCCACCCCTCACTGATAGGGTACTTGTGTGAGTGGTTGATTGTTATACTCGGCCTTGTCTTAGGACGGTAAGTTGGTGGTTGGAAACATTCCTCTAGTGGTGTGGGGGCTGTGCTTTGGCAAAGTGGGTGGGGTTATATCCTGCCTGTTTGGCCCTGTCCGGGGGTATCATCGGATGGGGCCACAGTGTCTTCTGATCCCTCCTGTCTCAGCCTCCAGTATTTATGTTGCAGTAGTTCATGTGTCGGGGGGCTAGGGTCAGTTTGTTACATCTAGAGTATTTCTCTTGTCTTATCCGGTGTCCTGTGTGAATTTAAATATGCTCTCTCTAATTCTCTCTCTCTCTCTTTCTTTCTTTCTTTCTCTCAGAGGACCTGAGCCCTAGGACCATGCCTCAGGACTACCTGGCATGATGACTCCTTGCTGTCCCCAGTCCACCTGGCCATGCTGCTGCTCCAGTTTCAACTGTTCTGCCTGCGGCTATGGAACCCTGACCTGTTCACCGGACGTGCTTGTTGCACCCTCGACAACTACTATGATTATTATTATTATTTGACCATGCTGGTCATTTATGAACATTTTAACATCTTGACCATGTTCTGTTATAATATTCACCCGGCACAGCCAGAAGAGGACTGGCCACCCCTCATAGCCTGGTTCCTCTCTAGGTTTCTTCCTAGGTTTTTGGCCTTTCTAGGGAGTTTTTCCTAGGGAGTTTTTCCTAGCCACCGTGCTTCTTTCACATGCATTGCTTGCTGTTTGGGGTTTTAGGCTGGGTTTCTGTACAGCACTTTGAGATATCAGCTGATGTACGAAGGGCTATATAAATAAATTTGATTTATAGCGGTAATTGATTTGGTGAAATATTGCTTTATTGTGTATGTATTACTGTCTACTAATGTCAGTGACACGTGTTTTGCACAGTGGGCATATGCAGAGGGTGGTAGTTTGAAATACTTTCTGTAGCTAGTATGTGTCAGTGTTGTTCTGTCTATAGGTGAGTCTACCTGCTTAGATACTCACCTGCTGAGGTCTCAGATACATGAGATTTCAACCACATCACACTGTGTTTGTATGTGTTTATGGGTGTTTTCGAAGAATGTGTGTCTGTGTTTGTGTGTGTCAGTGAGCCACTTTGTAAATATGCATGATGGGGATTTGTGAGTGGGTGCAGGGATGTGTGGTGGCACGTGTTTCTGCAGAGCTCAGTGAGAGAAAACAGCACCCTGCCTGCAGCCCCAAAACTACGCTCCTCCCTTTCTCTCTTTCTTTTCCTCCCCAGTTCTCTATCAAACATTCACTCTTTTTCTCCCACTGCTTCCTCTCCCTCCTTGAATCCATCTAATTTTCTCTCATTGTCACACAGACTTCATGTCTCATCTGTCATCCATCCAGATCCTGCAGTCATTCTCTCCTTTTCTCCATCCCTCCTTTTCTCTTCATAGTATCATGTGACACATTCAGCTGCTCATCTATATTACTATTCCTTTCGTTTTCTCCTCCATTATCTCTTTATTCGTTGAGTTTCTTTTTAGTTTCCCCTTACACTTGTACACACACCCACACACCTTACACCTTACACTCACACACACCAAACCCCATCAGTATTCAACTTATCATTGCTCTGCGTCACTAAAGGTCAATATGTTCCTCTCAAAGTGGTGACTAAGTCAAGCCTCATCACTTACTTCTTTCACACATACATTCTCTCATCCCTTCCCTCCCCTGCTCTCTTTCTCTCCAACACTTTCTCCATCATCATAAGCACCCTCCTTCTCCTCTCTGACACTCTCTGCTGCAGTGTGGAAATTTCCAAGCAGAGCGCTGCAGTGTCTGAGCAGGGAACAAGGGAGGGAGAGGAGGAGAGTGAGAGAGAGAGTAGGTGAAGGATGAGGCTGCTACCTGACACAGAGCATGGCTAACCTAAGCTTCTCTAGTGAAGGACGTAGTCACGCAGCCAATGTCTCAGCTTCTCTAGCACACAGTGGAAAAATACAGACACAGAGAGAAAGAGAAAGGGTACAGAAAGTCACCCTGTAGTACACATACAGAAATACGAGCGTGCGCACACACACACACACACACACACACACACACACGTCAGACATGTCCTCAGAACTCGATAACCACCATTTCTATAAACAGACCTAAACAGATATAGCATGCGTACACAGTGAAATGATACAATCAGAATTTACAACCAGAAATTGAAATGGTAGCCTGAACTGAGCCACTAGAACAGGGGGTTCGCAATCCTGTAAATACCAAGGTCATGTATTCTAGGCTATCGTTCCCATTCACGTCCTTTACATTCTCTGACCCTTTATAATGCTTTGATAAGCCTGTGTAATAAAAGCTTTTCTGTATACAGATGTAGGATCTTAATTTGAGCCAATTTGCTACAGCAGGAAAATAATCCTGCAGGAACAGTAAATGTGAATTATTATGTGGATTATATATAATTAATAGACATTTTTGAAGGGGTTGATAGAGTTTTTGTTAGGGCAAATCAAGTCTGCCTTTTCAAAGTGAAAATTACAAACTTTAGAAGCCTTTTTAAAACTAAAATACACTACAAGTTTGCTGTGCAGGAAAATTCTCAGCAACAAAAGAGTGATTAAATGAAGATCCTACATCTGTATTGACACACCGAGTGAGGGACTCGTCTCTAGAAATACCTGGGAGCCAGAATAGAATGGAGAAGAATTTCTGCCCACATAACATGGCTCTCCTCCCAACCCACAGCCCTAGCCTCAGTCCCAAGCTCAGCCCCATGCCTAACCTTACCCTCAGCCCCAGGCTCAGACCCAGCCTTCAGATCTATAACATTACAACATAGGAGGGTGACTGGGGCTGGTTTTGCTGCAGCCCGTAAGGACAGAGTAGTAGTTGTATAAGGACGTATAAGGAAGTGTGTGTGAGGGAGAGAGCTGTGGTTCGATGGCCTGAGTCAGCAGTGGAGTAGGACACTGCAGAGGCTCCTGTGGTGCAGGACGAGTCTGACACACACTCCCTCCGCTGGATATGTCACACACTCATCATGCACACGCACGCACACATGCATGCGCACACACAAGCCGTTTGATGACACTCAAACTCTCATACAGTTGCCCACACACAGTTGACATTATAATATCATCTACATATTTAGCATCTTAGTACGATCACTCTTGTTGCTGAGAATTTTCCTGCTCAGCAGGAAATGCAAACTTGTAATGTATTCAAGGTTTAAAAAGGCTTCTAAAGTTTGTAATTTCCACTTAAAAAATGACAACTCCTACAAAAAAATGTCCATTCATTATAATCCACATAGCAAACTGACTCAAATTAAGATCATACAGCTGTGCAATCCCATATGCATTCCCTGGTCTCTTGTTAGGGTCTTGTACAAAAACGGTTAAGCAACACATGACTTTAGTTTAGACCATTCATCTCTGTGCCACAGACATCAGATTTCACTAGTCTATGTGTGTTAAGCAGAGTCCATGTAAGCTGGGTCTGCCCTGTTGTCTGTGCTGTAACCCCCCCCCCCCCCCCCCCACAGAGCCACCCAGTCTGGGAACTGTGAAATGGAGGGCAAGAGGTCGTTGAGGTTGGATAACCATGCGGGGGGTAGAGGTGACAGAGGAGCAGTATCTGGGACGGTGATGTAAAAAGCAGTGGATGATGTACATGTGGGAAAAAAACTGTTTTTCGCCTTCATTCCATGGAGGGGAAATAGGACTCGGGGGGTTTTACTGGGACCCTGGTCAGGCCACCCCACTAGCACTCGGTGGGATCTGGGCCAACACTGGCCACCTGCATTGTCATATGTCCCAGTGTCACCCATCCACCCACCACTGTCCTAGAAAAACACAAGGACACAAACAACGTGACCCCCAGGCAGAGAGAGAGGGAGGAAGTAGTAGGAAAGAAATAGAGAGAGTCTGCAATGTATAGGTTGAAGTTGGGTAACATGTTAGCTTAGCCACAGAGAAAGGGTCTGCAGTGCAAACGCCATTGTGTGTGTATGTGTGTGTGGAGCGAGGGAGAAGGAGCGAGGGAGAGAGAGTGAGTGTTAGAGAGAATGAGTGAGATAGAGATAGAGGGGTAAGACAGGGGTAAACACTCGTCCTTGACCACACCTGATCGATATTGTGTGCCTGTCACTATCAACACATTTCTATTTCCTGCAGCAGTCTGGGTGTGTTTGTATGTGTGTGTATCTGGGCTCTCTCTTTCTCCTTGACCTGGGCTAATGCACTCACGTTCCCCTATCTCTCTCTGTGTATGTTTGTGTGTGTCTGACTGGCTGTCATTCTCTGCCCACCAATGTCTGTTATGTAAGGGTGACCATTGAGTCCCCACCAGACCATATAGGCCGAGAACTAGTCAAGCACAAGGCCTATTTGAATAAACTATTCCGTCTCTGCATACCCTCTATAGCTTTAGCCTGTCTGACTCTAAATGGCTGTTGGATTATGGCCAGGTTACATAACTGTAACCTCTTAGGCTTTGCCCGCCACCACCACTATCATCACCAACACAGCTTAATCCCTCAGATTAAGAGAGCGAGCAAACAAAAGGAGGACAGAGAGAAAAATAGAGATAGATGTGTAGGGAGAGGTTGTTTGGCTGCCAAGGAATAGCAGGCATTTGGCCCAGTCACTCTCTCAGAGAACACAGACTGGCTGAGAACAAAAGAGGACAGCAGACTGGGGGCATGCCAACCACAGAGGAGAGAGAAGGGTTTAGCTTCTTAACACATGCACACCTTTCTCAATGAGTGTTAAACTACAGAGTTTGGCTCAGACAGTGCAACTGTGCAATGCCATAACGGTGGTGATGAGTCAAGTATTCAACTAACAAGTAGTTTTTGCAACAAAGTAAGATAAAACGCTCTGCCATCCTCCACACTGGGCCTCTCCACATCCCCATACGTACACTCTGGAGGGACCTGGACAGCACAAGAACTGGAACAGCCCTCTACAGACACAGGGGAAAGGAACTGAGGAACTATAAATGAGAATAGAAAGGAGCAACTCTGAAACTTTGAGAGTCTTGAGAGCCGGAGGGAGGGAGGGAGGGAGGGAGGGAGGGAGGGAGGGAGGGAGGGAGGGAGGGAGGGAGGGAGGGAGGGAGGGAGGGAGGGAAGGAAGGACTGTAACCTTCAGTTAGAGTGCTAAAAACAGCTTGAGTGTTTAATAGGAGAGAAAGAGAGGTAAATTAGAGGCAGTGCTAGATAATGAGAGGACATGCTGACTTGGAGAGGGTGGCTGAAATATAGCCATGGCACTACCTTCACAGAGGGAGAGAGAGGGAGCGGGAAAGGAGAGCACAGCCTTACTGCTGAAAGAGTAAATATCATTCTTCTAGTTTCTCTATGTCATCCTCTGAACATCATCAGTGACAACCTCTCCTCCTTTCCAGGTACCACTCTCCAACATCAACCTCTTCTGGCCAGCCAACTTTCCCCTCCATCTCTCCCTGTATAGATGTCAAATCAAATTTATTTATATAGCCCTTCTTACATCAGCTGATATATCAAAGTGCTGTACAGAAACCCAGCCTAAAACCCCAAACAGCAAGCAATGCAGGTGTAGAAGCACGGTGGCTAGGAAAAACTCCCTAGAAAGGCCCAAACCTAGGAAGAAACCTAGAGAGGAACCAGGCTATGAGGGGTGGCCAGTCCTCTTCTGGCTGTGCCGGGTGGAGATTATAACAGAACATGGCCAAGATGTTCAAATGTTCATAAATGACCAGCATGGTCAAATAATAGTAATCACAGTGAATAGTTCAATAGCCGCAGGCAGAACAGTTGAAACTGGAGCAGCAGCACGGCCAGGTGGACTGGGGACAAGAAGGAGTCATCATGCCAGGTAGTCCTGAGACATGGTCCTAGGGCTCAGGTCCTCCAAGAGAGAGAAAGAAAGAGAGAGAAAATTAGAAAGAGCATACTGAAATTCACACTGGACACCGGATAAGACAGAGACAGCTAGGGCGGTTCGTTGCTCCAGTGCCTTTCCGTTCACCTTCACACTCCTGGGCAAGACTACACTCAATCATAGGACCTACTGAAGAGATAAGTCTTTAATAAAGACTTAAAGGTTGAGACCGAGTCTGCGTCTCTCACATGGGTAGGCAGACCATTCCATAAAAATGGAGCTCTATAGGAGAAAGCCCTGACTCCAGCTGTTTGCTTAGAAATTCTAGGGACAATTAGGAGGCCTGCGTCTTGTGACCGTAGCGTACGTGTAGGTATGTACGGCAGGACCAAATCGGAATGATAGGTAGGAGCAAGCCTATGTAATGCTTTGTAGGTTAGCAGTAAAACCTTGAAATCAGCCCTTGCCTTAACAGGAAGCCAGTGTAGGGAGGCTAGCACTGGAGTAATATGATCAAATTTTTTGGTTCTAGTCAAGATTCTAGCAGCCGTATTTAGCACTAACTGAACTTTATTTAGTGCTTTATCCAGGTAGCCGGAAAGTAGAGCATTGCAGTAGTCTAACCTAGAAGTAACAAAAGCATGGATTCATTTTGCATCATTTTTGGACAGAAAATTTCAGATTTTTGCAATGTTATGTAAATGGGAAAAAGCTGTCCTTGAAACAGTCTTGATATGTTCCTCAAAAGAGAGATCAGGGTCCAGAGTAACGCCGAGGTCCTTCACAGTTTTATTTGAGACGACTGTACAACCATCAAGATTAATTGTCAGATTCAACAGAAGATCTCTTTGTTTCTTGGGACCTAGAACAAGCATCTCTGTTTTGTCCGAGTTTAAAAGTAGAACGTTTGCAGCCATCCACTTCCTTATGTCTGAAACACAGGCTTCCAGCGAGGGCAATTTTGGGGCTTCACCATGTTTCATTGAAATGTACAGCTGTATGTCATCCGCATAGCAGTGAAAGTTAATATTATGTTTTCGAATGGCATCCCCAAGAGGTAAAATATATAGTGAAAACAATAGTGGTCCTAAAACGGAACCTTGAGGAACACCGAAATTTACAGTTGATTTGTCAGAGGACAAACCATTCACTGAGACAAACTGATATCTTTCTGACAGATAAGATCTAAACCAGGCCAGAACTTGTCCATGTAGACCAATTTGGGTTTCCAATCTCTCCAAAAGAATGTGGTGATCGATGGTATCAAAAGCAGCACTAAGGTCTAGGAGCATGAGGACAGATGCAGAGCCTCGGTCTGACGTCATTAAAAGGTAATTTACCACCTTCACAAGTGCAGTCTCAGTGCTATGATGGGGTCTAAAAAAAGACTGAAGCATTTCGTATACATTGTTTGTCTTCAGGAAGGCAGTGAGTTGTTGCGCAACAGCTTTTTCTAATTTTTTTTTTGAGTAATATGAGATTCGATATAGGCCGATTCGTTTTTTATATTTTCTGGGTCAAGATTTGGCTTCTTCAAGAGAGGCTTTATTACTGCCACTTTTAGTGAGTTTGGTACACATCCGGTGGATAGAGAGCCGTTTATTGTCTTCAACATAGGAGGGCCAAGCACAGGAAGCAGCTCTTTCAGTAGTTTAGTTGGAATAGGGTCCAGTATGCAGCTTGAAGGTTTAGAGGCCATGATTATTTTCATCATTGTGTCAAGAGATATAGTACTTAAACACTTGAGCGTCTCCCTTGATCCTAGGTCCTGGCAGAGTTGTGCAGATTCAGGACAACGGAGCTTTGGAGGAATACGCAGATTTAAAGAGGAGTCCGTAATTTGCTTTCTAATGATCATGATCTTTTCCTCAAATAAGTTCATGAATTTATTACTGCTGAAGTGAAAGCCATCCTGTCTTGGGAAATGCTGTCACGGCTCTCTACGAGAGGTGGGTGTAGGAGTCAGGCGCAGGAGAGGAGTACATTTGTAGAAAGTGTTTTTAATAAAGTCCATCCAAAACATACAGGCACAGGACCATAACACAGTTCAAAAAACACCACTAGAACAAAGTCTAGGGAAAACACCTGAATGACAAAATGAACAAAAATCACGCCACCCAAAATACAAAACAGGGAAAATGAAATAAACCCGCACGAAACAAAGCGGGTAGGGAGAAAATAAATACCCAAACGAAACAACCTAAACAAGGCACAGGTGCACAATCAAAACAGACAAGACCAAATGAAAAAGTAAAAAGGATCGGTGGCAACTAGTAGACCGGCGACGACAACCGCCGAGCACCACCCGAACAGGGAGAGGAGCCACCTTCGGTGGAAGTCGTGACAAATTATGATTTTTTGTTAGCTTTGCGACAGTATCAAAAATACATTTTGGATTGTTCTTATTTCCCTCAATTAAGTTGGAAAAATAGGATGATTGAGCAGCAGTGAGGGCTCTTCGATACTACACGGTACTGTCTTTCCAAGCAAGTCAGAAGACTTCCAGTTTGGTGTGGCGCCATTTCCGTTCCAATTTTCTGGAAGCTTGCTTCAGAGCTCGGGTATTTTCTGTATACCAGGGAGCTAGTTTCTTATGACAAATGTTTTTAGTTTTTAGGGGTGCAACTGTATCTAGGGTATTGCACAAGGTTAAATTGAGTTCCTCAGTTAGGTGGTTAACTGATTTTTGTCCTCTGACGTCCTTGGGTAGGCAGAGGAAGTCTGGAAGGGCATCAAGGAATCTTTGGGTTGTCTGAGAATTTATAGCACGACTTTTGATGATCCTTGGTTGGGGTCTGAGCAGATTATTTGTTGCGATTGCAAACGTAATAAAATGGTGGTCCGATAGTCCAGGATTATGAGGAAAAACATTAAGATCCACAACATTTATTCCATGGGACAAAACTAGGTCCAGAGTATGACTGTGGCAGTGAGTAGGTCCGGAGACATGTTGGACAAAACCCACTGAGTCGATGATGGCTCCGGAAGCCTTTTGGAGTGGGTCTGTGGACTTTTCTATGTGAATATTAAAGTCACCAAAAATGTGAATATTATCTGCTATGACTACAAGGTCCGATAGGAATTCAGGGAACTCAGTGAGGAACACTGTATATGACCCAGGAGGCCTGTAAACAGTAGCTATAAAAAGTGATTGAGTAGGCTGCATAGATTTCATGACTAGAAGCTCAAAAGACGAAAACGTCAGGTTTTTTTGTAAATTGAAATTTGCTATCTAAATGTTAGCAACACCTCCACCTTTGCGGGATGCGCGGGGTATGGTCACTAGTGTAACCAGGAGGTGAGGCCTCATTTAACACAGTAAATTCATCAGGCTTAAGCCATGTTTCAGTCAGGCATCACATCAATCACATCAAGATTATGTTCAGTGATTAGTTCATTGACTATAACTGCCTTGGAAGTGAGGGATCTAACATTAAGTAGCCCTATTTTGAGATGTGAGGTATCACGATCTCTTTCAATAATGGCAGGAATGGAGGAGGTCTTTATTCTAGTGAGATTGCTAAGGCGAACTCCGCCATGTTTAGTTTTGCCCAACCTAGGTCGAGGCACAGACACGGTCTCAATGGGGATAGCTGATCTGTCTACACTGACATGCTAGTGGCAGACTCCACTAAGCTGGCAGGCTGGCCAACAGCCTGCTGCCTGGCCTGCACCCTATTTCATTGTGGAACTAGGGGAGTTAGAGCCCTGTCTGTGTTCGTAGATAAGATGAGAGCACCCCTCCAGCTAGGATAGAGTCTGTCACTCCTCAACAGGCCAGGCTTGGTCCTGTTTGTGGGTGAGTCCCAGAAAGAGTGCCAATTATCTACAAATTCTATCTTTTGGGAGGGGCAGAAAACAGTTTTCAACCAGCGATTGAGTTGTGAGACTGCTGTAGAGCTCATCACTCCCCCTAACTGGGAGGGGGCCAGAGACAATTATTCGATGCCGACACATCTTTCTAGCTGATTTACACGCTGAAGCTATGTTGCGCTTGGTGACCTCTGACTGTTTCATCCTAACATCGTTGGTTCCGAAGTGGATAACAATATCCCTATACTCTCTACACTCGCCAGTTTTAGCTTTAGCCAGCACCATCTTCAGATTAGCCTTAACGTCGGTAGCCCTGCCCCCTGGTAAACAGTGTATGATCGCTGGATGATTTGTTTTAAGTCTAATACTGTAGGTAATGGAGTCGCTAATGACTAGGATTTTCAATTTGTCAGAGATAATGGTGAGAGGCTTCGGCGTCTCAGACCCCGTAACGGGAGGAATAGAGACCAGAGAAGGCTCGGCCTCTGACTCCGACTCGCTGCTTAATGGGGAGAACTGGTTGAAAGTTTCTGTCAGCTGAATGAGCGACACCGGTTGAGCATTCCTACAGCATTTCCCTCCAGAAGCCATGAGGACGTTGTCCGGCTGCGGGGACCGTGCGAGGGAATTTATACTAGTATCTGTACTTACTGGTGGCACAGATGCTGTTTCATCCTTTCCTACACTGAAATTACCCTTGCCTAACAATTGCATCTGAAGCTGGGCTTGCAGCACAGCTATCCTCGCCGTAAGGCGATCATTCTCCTGTATATTATGAGTACAGCGACTGCAATTAGAAGGCATCATGTTAATGTTACTACTTAGCTTCAGCTGTTGGAGGTCCTGATGAACCATGTCCGGAGTGAAAATATAAACTAAAAATATAAACGTAATTAAAAAGTAAAAACCGTAAAGTTGTCATGTAGCAAAGTAAGGTTAGCAACAAAACGCACAGCAGCACGTAAACAAGTCTGCAAGTTGTCCCCCTTTTCTCTCTACTAATAATAGTCTGGACAGCATCAATGAGTCATGGTAGTGAGATTTCTCTAATCCTCTCTTCTTTCCCCTATGCTGCTCATCTACTTCCCGCTCAGTTCCCGCTCCCTCTATCACCCTCCACCTACAGCCTATATACAGTTGTGGTGGCACCACTAGGAATGTGTGTGTTTGTGTGTGTATGTGTGTCTCTGTCTGTTTACAGGACGAAGGTAAAGATAGGAGTGACAGCCAAGTCTCTAAGTAAGGTCTCCTGACACAGTATCGAATAGAGATGAAGAGGGATCAACAAGCCGTGGGCTGGGTCACTGAAACGCTCAGATCTGATGTAACTGGCTGGACACATGACTCTCTCCCCTTCTCCTCCCTCTTTCCCTCGTTCTTGCGCTCTCTAATTGCCATGCTTGGAGCTCCTAAGGCTCTGGTTGCTAGATTCCCTTGACCCTCTCTTGCATAAAATGGAAGCGAGACTCAAGTGAGACATCTCACATTCTGTCATCACCCCCGAGATGCGTTAACACACATCGACGAACACATCACACTCAGGAATTTATTCATTAACTACACACAAACAATGATATAAACAGCTGTAGGTAAACATGCGCACATTGGATGGGTGTGGGTGTAGAGTGAGTGTGTGCAGTATGCGTCTGTATGTCTATGTGTGTGTAGTGTGTGTATCAGAGTGTTTGTGTGCTTGGACATTAGTCTCCCTCTCCGGGCCGGTGTGTCAGCGGATCAGGTGGGTGACCCGGGACCCTGTGGAGTCTTGGGCAGGGCCCCAAATGACACCGTATTCCCTATGTAGTGCACTACTTTTGATCAGGGCCCATAGGCCTCTGGTCAGCCCTGGTCAAAATGAGAGCACTATAAAGGGAATAGGGTGCCATTTGGGACACAACCTCATCATCACGGTGAGGAGCAAACATCAGCATAACTCCTCTCACTCAGGGTCACAGTACTATGGTTCCCTCTTCCCATTTATAGTAATAGTAGTTTGTGGCCTGGCTGGCCCAGCCTTTAATAAGAGCCAGGGGAAAGATATCTGTTTGAGCTATACTGAGTAAAAATATAAATGGAACATGTTCCATATGCACAAAAAGCTTATTTCTCTCAAACTGTGAGCACAAATTTGTTTACATCCCTATTTGTGAGCATTTCTCCTTTACCAAGATAATCCATCCACCTGACAGGTGTAGCATATCAAGAAGATGATTAGCAGCATGATTACACAGGTGCACCTTGTGCCGGGAACAATAAAATGCCACTCTAAAATGTGCAATTTTGTCACACAACACAATGTCACAGATGTCTCAAGTTTTGAGGGAGCGTGCAATTGGCATGCTGCCTGCAGGAATGTCCACCAGAGCTGTTGCCAGAGGATTTAATGTACATTTACCTACCCTATGCCACCTCCAATGTCGTTTTAGCGAATTTGGCAGTATGTCTAACCGGCCTCACAACCTCAGACCACATGTAACCACGCGAGCCCAGGACCTCCACATCTGGCTTCTTAACCTGCGGGATGGTCTGAGATGAGCCACCCGGACAGCAGATGAAACTGTGGGTGTGCACAACCGAAAAAGGGTCTTTACCTGACTGAAGTTTGGCATCATAACTGACTTCACTGGGCAAATGCTCACCTTCAATGGCCACTGGCATGCTGGAGAAGTGTGCTCTTCACGGTTTCAACTGTACCGGGCAGATGGCAGACAGCATGTATGGCGTCATGTGGGCCAGCTGTTTGCTGATGTCAACGTTGTAAACAGAGTGCCCCATGGTGGCGGTGGGGTTATGGCATGGGCAGGCATAAGCTACAGAGAACGAACACAATTGCATTTTAATGATGGCAATTTGAATGCGAAGAGATACCGTGACGAGATTCTGAGGCCCGTTGTCGTGCCATTCACCTGCTGCCATCACCTCATTTTTCAGCATGATAATACATGGTCCCATGTCGCAAGGGAGCTGGAAGCTGAAAATGTTCTTCCATGGCCTGAATACTCACCAGACATGTCACCCATTGAGCATGTTTGGAATGCTCTGGATCGACATGTACGGCAGGGTGTTCCAGTCCCAGCCAATATCCAGCAACTTCGCACAGCCATTGAAGAGGAATGGGACAACATTCCACAGGCCACAATCAACAGCCTGATCAACTCTATGCGTTGGAGATGTGTCATGCTGCATGAGGCAAATGGTGATCACACCAGATACTGACTGGTTTTCTGATCCACTCCTCTACTTTTGTTTTTAGGTCCATACCTCCATACCATGCATGGTTATTATGGATAGGGCCAGGACGTGTTCCTGACCAGCAAGCTCTAGCTATATACTAGCCTATGCCTCACATAGACTAACCTATACTTCACATCGACTAGCCTATACCTCCCATAGACTAGCCTATACCTCCCATAGACTAGCCTATACCTCCCATAGACTAGCCTATACCTCCCATAGACTAGCCTATACCTCCCATAGACTAGCCGATACCTCCCATAGACTAGCCGATACCTCCCATAGACTAGCCAATACCTCCCATAGACTAGCCAATACCTCCCATAGACTAGCCAATACCTCCCATAGACTAGCCGATACCTCACATGATCATAATCTTGATGTGATTGGCCTGACTGAAACATGGCTTAAGCCTGATGAATTTACTGTGTTAAATGAGGCCTCACCCCCTGGTTACACTAGTGACCATATCCCCCGCGCATCCCGCAAAGGCGGAGGTGTTGCTAACATTTATGATAGCAAATTTAAATTTACCCCAAAAAAACAACAACGACGTTTTCGTCTTTTGAGCTTCTAGTCATGAAATCTATGCAGCCTACTCAATCACTTTTTATAGCTACTGTTTACAGGCCTCCTGGGCCATATGCAGCGTTCCTCACTGAGTTCCCTGAATTCCTATCGGACCTTGTAGTCATCGCAGATAATATTCACATTTTTGGTGACTTTAATATTCACATGGAAAAGTCCACAGACCCACTCCAAAAGGCTTTCGGAGCCATCATCGACTCAGTGGGTTTTGTCCAACATGTCTCCGGACCTACTCACTGCCACAGTCATACTCTGGACCTAGTTTTGTCCCATGGAATAAATGTTGTGGATCTTAATGTTTTTCCTCATAACCCTGGACTATCGGACCACCATTTTATTACGTTCGCAATCGCAACAAATAATCTGCTCAGACCCCAACCAAGAAGCAATAAAAGTCGTGCTATAAATTCTCAGACAACCCAAAGATTCCTTGATGCCCTTCCAGACTCCCTCTGGCTACCCAAGGACGTCAGAGGACAAAAATCAGTTAACCACCTAACCGAGGAACTCAATTTAACCTTGCACAATACCCTAGATGCAGTTGCACCCCTAAAAACTAAAAACATTTGTCATAAGAAACTAGCTCCCTGGTATACAGAAAATACACGAGCTCTGAAGCAAGCTTCCAGAAAATTGGAACGGAAATGGCGCCACACCAAACTGGAAGTCTTCCGACTAGCTTGGAAAGACAGTACCGTGCAGTATCGAAGAGCCCTCACTGCTGCTCGATCATCCTATTTTTCCAACTTAATTGAGGAAAATAAGAACAATCCGAAATTTCTTTTTGATACTGTCGCAAAGTTAACTAAAAAGCAACATTCCCCAAGAGAGGATGGCTCTCACTTCAGCAGTGATGAATTCATGAACTTCTTTGAGGAAAAGATCATGATCATTAGAAAGCAAATTACGGACTCCTCTTTAAATCTGCGTATTCCTCCAAAGCTCCGTTGTCCTGAGTCTGCACAACTCTGCCAGGACCTAGGATCAAGGGAGACGCTCAAGTGTTTAAGTACTATATCTCTTGACATAATGATGAAAATAATCATGGCCTCTAAACCTTCAAGCTGCATACTGGACCCTATTCCAACTAAACTACTGAAAGAGCTGCTTTCTGTGCTTGGCCCTCCTATGTTGAACATAATAAACGGCTCTCTATCCACCGGATGTGTACCAAACTCACTAAAAGTGGCAGAATAAAGCCTCTCTTGAAAAATCCAAATCTTGACCCAGAAATTATAAAAAACTATCGGCCTATATCGAATCTTCCATTCCTCTCAAATTTTAGAAAAAGCTGTTGCGCAGCAACTCACTGCCTTCCTGAAGACAAACAATGTACACGAAACGCTTCAGTCTGGTTTTAGACCCCATCATAGCACTGAGACTGCACTTGTGAAGGTGGTAAATTACCTTTTAATGACGTCAGACCGAGGATCTGCGTCTGTCCTCATGCTCCTAGATCTTAGTGCTGCTTTTGATACCATCGATCACCACATTCTTTTGGAGAGATTGGAAACCCAAATTGGTCTACATGGACAAGTTCTGGCCTGGTTTAGGTCTTATCTGTCGGAAAGATATCAGTTTGTCTCTGTGAATGGTTTGTCCTCTGACAAATCAACTGTAAATTTTGGTGTTCCTCAAGGTTCCATTTTAGGACCACTATTGTTTTCACTATATATTTTACCTCTTGGGGATGTCATTCGAAAACATAATGTTAAATTTCACTGCTATGCGGATGACACACAGCTGTACATTTCAATGAAACATGGTGAAGCCCCAAAATTGCCCTCGCTAGAAGCCTGTGTGTCAGACATAAGGAAGTGGATGGCTGCAAACTTTCTACTCTTAAACTCGGACAAAACAGAGATGCTTGTTCTAGGTCCCAAGAAACAAAGATATCTTCTGTTGAATCTGACAATTAATCTGGATGGTTGTACAGTCGTCTCAAATAAAACTGTGAAGGACCTCGGCGTTACTCTGGACCATGATCTCTCTTTTGAAGAACATATCAAGACTGTTTCAAGGACAGCTTTTTTCCATCTACGTAACATTGCAAAAATCAGAAACTTTCTGTCCAAAAATGACTCAGAATCCATGCCTTTGTTACTTCTAGGTTGGACTACTGCAATGCTCTACTTTCCGGCTACCCGGATAAAGCACTAAATAAACTTCAGTTAGTGCTAAATACGGCTGCTAGAATCCTGACTAGAACCAAACAATATGATCATTTTACTCCAGTGCTTGCCTCCCTACACTGGCTTCCTGTTAAAGCAAGGGCTGATTTCAAGGTTTTACTGCTAACCTACAAAGCATTACATGGGCTTGCTCCTACCTATCTTTCCGATTTGGTCCTGCCGTACATACCTACACGTACGCTATGGTCACAAGACGCACATGATTGAGTGTAGTCTTGCCCAGGAGTGTGAAGGTGAACGGAAAGGCACTGGAGCAACGAACCGCCCTAGCTGTCTCTGTCTTATCCGGTGTCCAGTGTGAATTTCAGTATGCTCTCTCTAATTCTCTCTCTCTTTCTTTCTCTCTCTTGGAGGACCTGAGCCCTAGGACCATGTCTCAGGACTACCTGGCATGATGACTTCTTGTTGTCCCCAGTCCACCTGGCCGTGCTGCTGCTCCAGTTTCAACTGTTCTGCCTGCGGCTATTGAACTATTCACTGTGATTACTATTATTTGACCATGCTGGTCATTTATGAACATTTGAACATCTAGGCCATGTGCTGTTATAATCTCCACCCGGCACAGCCAGAAGAGGACTGACCACCCCTCATAGCCTGGTTCCTCTCTAGGTTTCTTCCTAGGTTTTGGCCTTTCTAGGGAGTTTTTCCTAGCCACCGTGCTTCTACACCTGCATTGCTTGCTGTTTGGGGTTTTAGCCTGGGTTTCTGTACAGCACTTTGAGATATCAACTGATGTAAGAAGGGCTATATAAATACATTTATTTGATTTGATTTGATTTGACATAGACTAGCCTAAACTCTTAGAAAAAAGAGTCCCAAACGGGTTTTTCAGCTGTCCACATAGGAGAACCCCTTTTGGTTCCAGGTAGAACTCTTTTAGGTTCTAGATAGCACCTTTTTTTCTGAGCGTATGTGAGGGATGCCATTCCATTCTGGCGAGTGAAGCGAACACCACTGTTGAGGCAGTGACTTAGCAGACATTCCAAGCTAGCTTATCTTCTTGTGGTAAAAATGAGAAAGGTATGACTAGTTGACTAATACTGTCCACAGCAGAGTAGATCATACGTTTGCTGGTTCAAATTCCAGTTAGGAAACTTAAGTCTTGTTTTCTTGGACATGGCGTCTGGAACAATCTACTGTAAAAATCTACTGTAAATGAATATATGGATCAGATGTAGGATGTTAATTGCTCTGAAATCAGACTAGGTGTCTACAGCGCACTCCCTCACTAGAATAGTGGTAAATAAATAGGCTAGGTTGATGAAAGGTCACAGTAAAGGTCATCATTGTCACTCTTTAAGTGTTAAATACAGCTCAATCATAAACAACCCAGCAGACCTGGGCAGAAAATAGTGGTATTTTGTAGTTTATTTGAAAATACCCACTTTTCAAATACTTGATGTCATCGAATTATAGTTTTTATAGAGTATCAACTAAAAGGCAACCATTTTCTTTGATATTCAAGTACAGGTCAAAAAACAAATACTATTTGAAATTATTTTGAATATCTCTCAGAAAAACAAATAATATTTGTAGGTATTTGAACATATGCAAGTTATTTGAAAACTAAAACATTTATTTGATTGCTGCCAAATATTTTATGAAGAACCAAAAACTACAACAGTTAGTTGAATTAGTAAAAATATATGACCATAAGCACATGGTTTGGAGGGCTGTTAGATATGAATCTTAATATAGCCTAGAATTAAATACGAGGCACATCGAATCACCTCAACATTAGAGTAGACTATTTTTGCAGCTTCAAAATGACTAACAAATATATTTTTTATAACGAGTGAGACATAAGGTACTGTAATACAGTAACGCTTGACATCAAGTTCTTAATATACATGTGCAGTAACTTTGTGATTATTACAGTAGCAAAATTGTTGTTACATAGGACTTTGGACATTGCTTTATAATTTAATAATAATAGAGTTATTACATAAGTGGAATAAGGAACAGTCACTATTCCTTTTGTATACAGTAGTTACAAAAACTCTCAGTTCATTGGTTCACATAAGTGGAATAAGGAACAGTCACTATTCCTTTTGTATACAATAGTTACAAAAACTCTCAGTTCATTGGTTCACCAACTACTTCTCTGATAGAGTTCAGTGTGTCAAATCGGGGGGCCTGTTGTCCGGACCTCTGGCAGTCTCTATGGGGGTGCCACAGGGTTCAATTCTTGGGCCACCTCTTTTCTCTGTATACATCAATTATGTCGCTCTTGCTGCTGGTGAGTCTCTGATCCACCTCTACGCAGACGACACCATTCTGTATACTTCTGGCCCTTCTTTGGACACTGTGTTAACAACCCTCCAGACGAGCTTCAATGCCATACAACTCTCCTTCCGTGGCCTCCAACTGCTCCTAAATACAAGTAAAACTAAATGCATGCTCTTCAACCGATCGCTGCCTGCACCTGCCCGCCTGTCCTGCATCACTACTCTGGACGGTTCTGACATAGAATATGTGGACAACTACAAATACCTAGGTATCTGGTTAGACTGTAAACTCTCTTTCCAGACTCACATCAAACATCTCCAATTCAAAGTTAAATCAAGAATTGGCTTCCTATTTTGCAACAAAGCATCCTTCACTCATGCTGCCAAATATACCCTAGTAAAACTGACCATCCTACCGATCCTCGACTTCGGCGATGTCATTTACAAAATAGCCTCCAATACCCTACTCAACAAACTGGATGCAGTCTATCACAGTGCCATCCGTTTTGTCACCAAAGCCCCATATACTACCCACTACTGCGACCTGTACGCTCTCGTTGGCTGGCCTTCGCTTCATAATCGTCGCCAAACCCACTGGCTCCAGGTCATCTACAAGACCCTGCTAGGTAAAGTCCCCCCTTATCTCCGCTCACTGGTCACCATAGCAGCACCCACCTGTAGCACGCGCTCCAGCAGGTATATCTCTCTGGTCACCCCCAAAGCCAATTCCTCCTTTGGCCGTCTCTCTTTCCAGTTCTCTGCTGCCAATGACTGTGACGAACTACAAAAATCTCTGAAACTGGAAACACTTATCTCCCTCACTAGCTTTAAGCACCAGCTGTCAGGGCAGCTCACAGATCACTGCACCTGTACATAGCCCATCTATAATTAAGCCCAAACAACTACCTCTTCCCCTACTGTATTTATTTATTTTATTTTGCTCCTTTGCACCCCATTATCTCTATTTCTACTTTGCACTTTCTTCTACTACAAATTTACCATTCCAGTGTTTTACTTGCTATATTGTATTTACTTTTCCACCATGGACTTTTTTGCCTTTACCTCCCTTATCTCACCTCATTTGCTCACATCGTACATAGACTTATTTTTCTACTGTATTATTGACTGTATGTTTGTTTATTCCATGTGTAACTCTGTGTTATATGTGTCGAACTGCTTTGCTTTATCTTGGCCAGGTTGCAGTTGTAAATGAGAACTTGTTCTCAACTTGCCTACCTGGTTAAATAAAGGTGAAATAAATAAATAAATAAATAATTGCTATGCAATTAAAATGCAATTACCGAAGTATTATGTAGTAACATGCTAATAAAATGTTCAGTTGCTCCAGAAGTAAAGTTTTATTTATTCTGAGTAAACTATCCATTGTATATGGCATAGTGTGTGTTTGAAACAAGAACACACCCTCAGATGTACAAAGAGGTTCAAAGTTATTTTTGCTAATCATCCAACTTGCCGTTTGCAATGTTTGCAAATGGCTTTGAATCACTCTGCAGTATTTTCTGGTATCCTAAAACGAATTGCAACTTTGTTGAAAGAGTCATACAGTAGTTGAGCGTCACAACTTATTTATACGTATTTTTATAAAATATCATTGGTTAATTGGTTTGACTTGATTATGTACATATGGGGCAATGGACATTCAGAAGAATGGACATTCACAAAATGTTCAGATAGAAATGTATTGTGTAGATCAAATATGACTGTCAGATAGATTGGAATGGTATAAGCGATTGTGTGTGCTCTATTAATTATATCTTCTACATGCAGTTCCAGATACAGCCCTGCCATTAGTTGATACAGTAGCAGCCAATTCAATGGAAAAAACAGTTACTTTCCACATAGCATAGTTAAAACTATATTTATCCCAGGTCTGCAACACAGACTCGCAATAAGTGATAGCAGAAAACGGTGGTAAAATATCACTGGCATCAGCAGTTTCCACAAAAAAAACTTTTGTCCATTAAACTACAAAACACCATACAACACAACTACACAAAATGGTCACAAATATGTTATAAAATGTACTCTGACAAAGAAAATCCATAAATATCAAAAACATTAGCAACTAAGACAATCAACTACCCACCCACACTTTACAGAAACTCACATACTGTAGAATGTTGTTTTCACAATTGCAAAGAACTTAGGCCTGCTCATAAACATCTCATTCACAAGCTCTGATATTGCTAAAATTTGCTAAAGTTGTGTGCCCTACAAACACAAACAAATAGCATCAGGATATCTTAATGCATCTTGGAAATATAGACCCGTAAACACAGAGATACAATATCAACTATGAATATTTATGATGAATATAAATGTAACTTTTTGGTAGCTGATTAATGGACAGCTTTCCAAGTTAAATGTGCTCTTCTTCAGTGCTGTATGGGCATGCCTGATTAACATAGATACAGTTACACATCTTTTGAAGTTGTGGCTATTGTAATCGCTCTAAGGAAAACAAGTGGCCTAAGACACCGAAATAACAAGTCAAAGCTTGCAATATTGGGTTACATTAACAGGAGGCACAGAGAGAGGGTCGGGCCAACCTTAACATGAGGCACAGAGAGGGGGGTCTGAATCCCTCCGTCCTCTTTCAGGGTGACACTGTCTGTCTACGCCACAGCTGAGTGTGTCAGAGCTCTCCCTATCCCCTTCCTCAGCCCTATCCAACACACGATCCATTTGCATGGGTCATTGGTATCAAGATACTGCCTGACGGTCACTCTATACTCTATACTACTGGTGAATCAAGACCCACAGCAGAGTCAATGTCCATTAGTGTCATATGAGAGAGAGAGAGAGAGAGAGAGACAGATACACACAGAGAGAGAAAGAGAGAGATCCAAGTACCTTAACAGGTCACACTCACCAACATATCCCTTTACCTGTCTGAGCTAATTTCGTTCACATTAGGCCTGCAATTGGTTTTCAATAATAATGATATTGCTAGTTTATAAATGGTAGTTTAAGACCAGGATGAAGGTATTGGTATTGGGGCGGCAGGTAACCTAGTGGTTAGAGCGTTGGACTAGTAACTGGAAGGTTGCTAGATCGAATCCCTGAGCTGACAAGGTAAAAATCTGTCGTTCTGCCCCTGAACAAGGCAGTTAACCCACTGTTCCTAGGCTGTCATTGAAAATAAGAATTTGTTCTTAACTGACTTGCCTAGTTAAATAAAGGTCAAATTGAGACACAACATCTGGTAAGAGTTTTATTATAACACACATACAATGGAATAAAATGGGAAAATAAGTTGCTGTGGGGTTTATTGAGAATTGAATGCTGTGGAGAAGGGGAACATTAGGTCTGAGGGCTCTTGAAGACAGCCTGCTCAAACTTATTTCCCCAGTGCAGTAGCCCAGGCTACAGTGAAACTATTACAACCATATGTCATTTCAACAGAACCAGTCCACAAGAGAGGACTCGTAAAAAATAAATAATCTAATGTGTAGTCACAAGCCTGAGAAAATCAGTGGGCAAGAGATCCACATATATGTGCGTATTATTAGCTACAGTTGAACTTCAAATATCAAATGTGAACTTTTTCTAAAATCCATCTACAGAGGAAAGTCTAAAGTTTTATCCAAAACTATCTAGTGTGTTGAGTTGGCTAATTTGGGCAAGACAGCAACACGAGCTTTGGCCTTTGTATGGGAAATGCGGTGGTTAAATTGTAACAGTAATTGGTTTACAAATATTACATTAGACAGCTTGTTACATTTGATACAGATAATGTTCTGATTCACATACCGTTTTTTATGCCGAACGTCTCCCATGTGTGTGTCATGGGGAGTAACCAATTTATATATCAGTGGGGGTTTTTCATAAGCATGGCCTTGTTTCTAATACAGCATATTGGATCACTGTTATTCATATTCCATTCATCCAGTTCAATTTAACAGCGATACGTTTAGGCCACTACGTGATAGTCGAATTTTCCATATTCCCATCATGAGGTTGCTACAACCTAGCCTATGAATTACATTTTCCAATGTATGTGCACACAGTTCGAGAGACACATTTGAGGTGACAGACAGTGACACATGGACAGACAGTGACATTCAATACTGCCTTGCACACTCTCGCCTGCATCTAGCTGATATAGGTTGGAAAATGAGTTGCAAACGAGAGTTTCTATTGGACAAATTCAAGTATGTTTATCCCCGCTTTGTTCCGTTTGCTTCCGTTTAAGACATTTTTTTCAACAGAATCAGGGGAATGAATACTCCCCTGATCACGTGTAAACAGAGTTCACTTTCATAGCAGCCACGTTGTATTCCTTCTCGCATCTATGCACTCTCCTCCTTTCACCTCTTCCCTACGCTTGTGGACTTCAATGCACAACACGTCAGCTGTATATGACCAGGCGAAAAAACCTTTCCAAGTGAAACCTCTACAAACAGCCTACATCGTTGTCACCATATTAGCTAAAGTAACATAGCTAATAGGACTAATGCGTTAGTAAACCTGCTACAATCATGCAGTGTACAGTCAGTAAGCAGTTACACCGGCAAGCCCCGGTGGCAATAAATTAGTAAAACCAAAAGCTTACCTTGACTTGGAAGAGTTCCAGTGTTCTGTTGGATAGTCATAGCCAGCTTGCTAACATAGCATCCCTCTGTTTGAGCAGGGTATTTCAGTAGGCTAAACTAGGTAGCTGCATTTGCTAGTTAAGTCAGTGAAGCTGACTGTCACGGGCGTCGTATGAATTGGACCAAAATGCAGCGGGAGTCTGTATACTCATCTTCTTTTTTATTGGCAGAAAGAAGGAAAACCAAAACAAAACACACGTATACAAAAACAACGACGACAAACAGTCCTGTAAGGCATACAGCTATAGACAAAACAACTACCCACAAAAACCCATGAAAAAACACCCCTACTAAATAGGACCTTCAATTAGAGGCAACGAGGAACAGCTGCCTCCAATTGAAGGTCAAAACAATAAACTAGACATAGAAATAGAAAAACTAGGAAATAGAACATAGAAATACAAAACATAGAACACAACCCAAAACCCCCGACAACACAAAACAAACACACCCCTGCCACATCCTGACCAAACTACAATAACAAATAACCTCTTTACTGGTCAGGACGTGACAGTACCCCCCCCCCCCAAAGGTGCAGACCCCGGAAGCACCTCACACAAAAATAAATATAAAAAAATAAACCCCAAAACAAAAAATAAACCTAACTAAAGCGAGGGAAGGGAGGGTGGCCACCGTCACTGACGGTTCTTGTGCTAAACCCCCCCCCCCTCCCCAACCTCCTACTACGGAGGTGGCTCAGGCTCCGGCCTTACTCCCCAACCTAACCTGTCCACCCCCCCAAATGCTTATTATATTTTACCCCTCCTGAAGTCTCTGGGTTATGGCGCATCGCTGAAGACCTCGGGCTGATGCGCGTCGCTGGAGACCCCGGGCTGATGCGCGTCGCTGGAGACCTCGGGCTGATGCGCGTCGCCGGAGACCTTGGACTGGAGGGCGACTCTGGGAGCTCCGGACTGGAGGGAGACTCTGGGAGCTCCGGACTGGAGGGCGTCTCTGGGAGCTCCGGACTGGAGGGCGTCTCTGTCGGTTCCAGACTGTGGGCCGTCTCTGTCGGTTCCGGACTGTGTCCGTCTCTGTCGGTTCCGGACTGTGTCCGTCTCTGTCGGTTCCGGACTGTGGGCCGTCTCTACTGGCTCCGGACTGTGGGCTGTCTCTGTCGGTTCCGGACTGTGGGCCATCTCTGTCGGTTCCGGACTGTGGGCCGTCTCTGCTGGCTCCGAACTGTGGGCCGTCTCTGCTTGCTCCGAACTGTGGGCCGTCTCTGCTTGCTCCGGACTGTGGGCCATCTCTAGATGGGGCACTATCACCGGAAGCTCTGGACGTGGCTCTGTTGCCGGAAGCTCTGGACGGGGCACTGTTGCCGGACACTCTGAACGGGGCACTGTTGCCGGACACTCTGGACGGGGCACTGTTGCCGGACACTCTGGACGGGGCACTGTTGCCGGACACTCTGGACGGGGCACTGTTGCCGGAAGCTCTGGACAGGGACTGCTCACTGAAGGCCTGATGCGTGGGGCTGGCTTAGGAGGCGCCAGACGAGGGACACGCACCACAGGGCTAGTGCGAGGAGCAGGAGCAGGACGAGCTGGACTGGGCTGACGCACTGGAGGCTTGGTGCGTGGTTCTGGCTTTGGAGGCGCCAGACTAGAGACACACACCTCAGGGCTAGTGCGAGGAGCAGGAACTGGATACACCGGGCCATGAGTAGGCACTGGAGGTCTGGAGTGCACCTCCTGCACAACCCGTCCTGGCTGGATGGTAATAGTAGCCCTGCACGAGCGGAGTGCTGGCACAGGGCAAACTGAGCTGTGCAGAGGCCTGATGGCTGCCGTGCGTAGAGCAGGCGTAGGGTAGCCTGGGCCTAGGAGGCGCACTGGTGGCCAGATGTGCTGCGCAGGCATCCTCCTTCCAGGCTGGATACCCACTCTAGTGCGACACTTGCGAGGGGCTGGGATCGCTCGCACCGGACTGTGCGTGCGCATGGGCGAGATCCACTCCACGCGCTCCCCATAATAAACACGGGGAGTTGGCCCAGCCAAACTACCCGTGTGCCCAGCCAAACTACCCGTGTGCCCAGCCAAACTACCCGTGTGCCCCCCCAAAAAAAATTATTGGGGGTGCCTCTCAGGCTTCCTTGCCAGCCATGTCCCAGCATAGTGTTCTCTGTCCTCTCCAGCCTTCCTCCATGGTCCTTCTCCCGCTAGTATCTGCTCCCAAGTCCAAAACTCCTTATAACTCTGCTGCTGCTCCTTCCTCCGCTGCTTGGTCCGTTGGTGGTGGGTAGTTCTGTCACGGGCGTCGTATGAATTGGACCAAAATGCAGCGGGAGTCTGTATACTCATCTTCTTTTATATTGGCAGAAAGAAGGAAAACCAAAACAAAACACACGTATACAAAAACAACGACGACAAACAGTCCTGTAAGGCATACAGTTAGTTATACACGAAACAACTACCCACAAAAACCCATGAAAAAACACCCCTACTAAATAGGACCTTCAATTAGAGGCAACGAGGAACAGCTGCCTCCAATTGAAGGTCAAAACAATAAACTAGACATAGAAATAGAAAATCTAGAAAATAGAACATAGAAATACAAAACATAGAACACAACCCAAAACCCCCGACAACACAAAACAAACACACCCCTGCCACGTCCTGACCAAACTACAATAACAAATAACCTCTTTACTGGTCAGGACGTGACACTGACAGTAAAACAAAAATGACAATCTCTCTCTCTCTCTAGTTCTCTCTTGATTTTCCTTCATTTTGGAAGAAATTGATTTGTTCAAAATTGTAAACTAGTTTTTCTCTCTCTGAGTCAACTACTCACTACATTTCATACACTGCAGTGCTAGCTAGCTGTAGATTATGCTTTCAGTACTAGATTAATTATCTGATTGTAAGGGGTGCGTAACTGGTGGCAGGGAAGTCAAACGCAGGAGAGCAGAACTTGGTGAATAGCCGGAGCAGTTTAATATATAAAACTAACGGCATATAAAACCACAAACACATGGGTACAAAACCCGTAGCGCACCAGTAACACATAAAACAAGAACTTACAATAAACAATTCCCGACAAGGACATGGGGGAAACAGAGGGAAAATATACAACATGTAATTAGGGAATCGAAACCAGGTGAGTGTGAAAACAAGACTAAACAAATGGAACATGAAAAATGGATCGGTGATGGCTAGAAGACCGGTGACGTCGACCGCCGAACACCACCCGAACAAGGAGAGGAACCGACTTCGGCAGAAGTTGTGACACTGATCCTTTGATTGGGTGTACAACATGTCAGTTCATGCTGCAAGAACTCTGATAGGTTGGAGGACATCCTCCGGAATTTGTCATAATTACTGTGTAAGTCTATGGCAGGGAGTGAGAACCATGAGCCTCAGGTTTTGTATTGAAGTCAATGTACCCTGAGGAAGACGGAAGCTAGCTCTCCTCCGGTTATACCATGGTGCTACCCTACAGAGTGCTGTTGAGGCTACTGTAGACCTTCTTTGGAAAATAGTGTGTTTAAATCAATTATTTGGTGACATGTGATTATATTTATTATAGTTTTATGTAAAAAGGATAACTTTTTAAATGTAAACAAAAAAATTCTAATGAAATTCAGTGAGGAGGATGGTCCTCCCCTACCTCCTCTGAGGAGCCTGCACTGTTATATATGCATATATGGGAGTAACCAATGGCCTTCCCAGTCAAAACAGTTTGCGCATATGTTAAGACAACATTTTTTAATGTTTTTGTTTGTTATGGTGTTCGTGCACAAAAAATGTTTTCTTTAGGCAAGTCGAAGTTCGGTAGCAGAAGTCTATGCCCCTTTCTTGGTGATTGGTCAAAAGTACTACTCCTAGTAGGACTGGGAACTATGGATGGGATTCTTCAATTAAGTGTTTGTTGTCATTCAACGAGAGCCGATTCGTTTTCATGTACATTTTTCTTGAGAAAAACTGCACCAAACTTACTAGTTAGATGTGAAATTGCATGACTAAGACCTCCTTGGCAAATCAGTTGTGTTGTGACAAGGCAGGGTGGTATGCAGAAGATAGCCCTATTTGGTAAAAGACCAAGTCCAAATTAAGGCAAGAACAGCTCAAATAAGCAAAGAGAAACGACAGTCCTTCATTACTTTAAGACAAGAAGGTCAGACAATATGGAAAATTTCAAGTGTTTCGAAAGTTTCTTCAAGTGCAGTCGCAAAAACCATCAGGCGCTATGATGAAACTGGCTCTCATGAGGACCGCCACAGGAAAGGAAGACCCAGACTTACCTCTGCTGCAGAGCATAAGTTTATTAGCGTTACCAGCCTCAGAAATCAAGAATGTAACAATGGATCCTGATAATTAGGACAGCAGCACCACTGGTAATTAGTGCCTTTAGCAGAGGACTCGTCTGTCCGAGGGCTATCATCGTGGTCCAATGCCACCAGCACGACACACATGGATCCACAAACAACCCACACAGCACACACAGTCTCACACGCCCTCTCTCCCTCTCTCTCCCTCTCTCTCTCCCTCTCTAACTTTCTTTTCCCTGTTCATATTTCTGTTTCTCCTTCCCTGTCTCCTGTGTGTTCCTGGCTGAAGTCTCTGTGTAAACACAGCCCTGACCCACTGAGTATACAGCATTAGGCCTACATAAACACCCCATGGGACCAGGACAATGAGCAGGTCTCACCAGTCCTGGTTGCCTAGCTCACCTCAACTGCTATTTACCAAACCTCTCATCTGTTGCCTATAGACGCACTATCACACACGCTCTAAATGTCACCTCACAAAGTCACTGTGACACATTCACACACTCTAATCCTTCCGGCCTCAAAAATGACACCTCATCCTTGTGTCTGTGGTGGGATAGTTTTTTAAAGATGGTCTAGCTGCCGTATTCTCTATAATCTCTACCTCACTGACTGTCTGGCCTTGGCACACCAGTTATTATCTGTCATCAGAGGACTTACTGGAGTGGTCACTATGGTCATATGTCCTCCTCACAGACCTTTAGGGGGGAGGGGGGTAATAAGAGTTAGGGTTTCTGCTGATGTACACATACATGCACACGCACGCACACACAAACACATACATACACACTCATGTATGAATGAACATACTTCACACACTTCCCCCTGTCCACACCCTGTTCTGTGCCGTCTTCATTTCCCAGCCGACCAGGACACAGCTGCAGGAGGAATGATATAAACCAGAGGTCACAGCAACAGTAACAACAGACGACATCCAGGAGTAGCCTCTTGTGCCTGTGCACACTGAAGATTTCTTCTGGCCATGTTAGAAAAACATGCAGGTTCCAACACAAGAGTCAATGGACAGACATACCACATTCTTGGCCTGACCCTTGGTATTGGAAGTCCCTCTGAAGGAAAATTACAACCACCAAGTCATGCCACATAGCATCTCACATTACACCTCCCTACATCAACAGCGCAAAGCCCTTATAACATTAAAGGAAGGGAGATAAAGCACTCACATCTGCATTTAGTGTCACATTTATGTGAGAAAAAAAGGCCAATCAAAATATCCCTGCTTGGGTAGCTAAAACAGATGTGTGATAGGGGTTTTGGCATTTTCCTAAATATCTCTAAAACCATATAAATTGCCACATCAAAATGCTATCAAATCAGACTATGCTGTGGTGATCATTTAGGAATCATTTGAACCTTTCAATATTAATACTCTCTCCTGTTTTGGAACAAAACAATGATAACAGCGACTTTCTCTGAACATTGCACTGACAGGTCAGAGGAGGCTGGTGGGAGGAGCTATAGGATGATGGGCTCATTGTATTGGCTGGAATGGAAGGTCTTCCCTGTGGCTCAGTTGGTAGAGCATGGTGTTTGCATGCTGGTGTTTGCAACGCCAGCATGGTGTGTGCAATGCCAGGGTTGTGGGTTTGATTCCCATGGGGGACCAGTACAAAAAAATATATATATAAAAAAAATAATGCATGAAATGTATGTATTCACTACTGTAAGATGCTCTGGATAAGAGTGTCTGCTAAATGACTCAAATGGAACAGAAAAGTAGTTTCCATATGTTTTATGTGTTTGATATCGTTCCATTTATTCCATTCCAGCCATTGCAATGAGTCGGTCCTCCTATAGCTCCTCCCAGCAGCCTCCTCTGGTCCATGTTTCAAATATGTGCCAGACGGGTTTGGGCATTTTCTCCAATAACTCAACTTCAATGCTGATGTAATGCAGAATACAAAACTGTATGGAAAACAGGATTGAAATGAGTTGCACATCACTGATACGCCACTGATGATGAGTGGATGGATTACAAAATGAAACAATGCACCTCTGTTGCCCGCTGGGAGTGTGTGGGAGTGTGGGTCAGATATGTTTCTCATGGAGCAGATCCATTACACAATGGGATGATTTTTCTCAGTTGCAGACATATAAGACATAACTCGCATTCTGTTCTTTCTGCTGGTGGAAGGTTGTCTTAATGCAGGGTGTGAAGGGACAAAGCACATGGATCTCCATGGCACTGTCTAAAGGTACAGATGAACACACACTGATTACCTGACTAAGAAAGGTTGACTCCAAGTTCAATGCACTGACTGATACACAGCTAACAGCACAAAACAGAATATGCCGTCACTCTACGTTGGGTTAGTAACCGAAAGGTTTCTGGTTCGAATCCCCAAAATCTGTCAATGTGCCCTTGAGTGAGAAACTTAACCTTAATTGCTCCTGCATATTGCTATGGATAAAGTGTTTGCTAAAAATGTAAGTGAAATGATGATGATGGAGGTGATCTCAGATTTACATGTAGTGGTGAACTGAATGAACACTCATTGTGCCACGGGCTTGCCCAGAGACACTGAATTAATGAAACCAACAGGGAACAATTCTCTTTGTCTCTTTAAGATCATACTGTTTCAGTCCTAAAGCTAAATTTACTATTGAATACACATTTGGTCTACAGATGTAGGATCTCATTTGATCACTCCTTTTTTGCTGAAAATGTTCCTGGACAGCAGGAAATGCTAACTTGTAGTGTATTCAAGGTTTAAATAGGCTTCAAAAGTTTATAATTTACACTTTAATTTGCTATAATGAAAAATGTATCAACCCCATTTTTTTCAAATAATTAAAATAAAATAATAATTGACATTTCCTGTTGCTGCAGGAATATTTTCCTGCTGTAGCAAACTGGCTCAAATGAAGATCCTACATCTGTATATGGCATTTCAAAGTCCATTTCCATTGAGCGTGAAGTCTCAAAGATGTCAGTGTTGGAAAATTTGGCTTGGTACCATTTTAGCCTCCAACCCCCCTCTCTCGTTATCTCTCTCCCTCAACCCACCCCTGCCAAAACAACATGTCGAGAGAACTTCCAGGAATCTATTATGTTGGTCGCTCTGTAAAAGAACATGTTGTACATCTGGCGTGTGATTGGCTAGTGACAGCTCAACTTTCACAGAGTTCACAGTCAGTGCACATACCTGTGCTTGGGTGAGGGGAATTTCTGTTGTGGCTAGAAAACTTAACTAAATCATTGCTTGATGTAAACTAAGTTAATTGTTTACTGACTAGCTCTGCAGCATGTTGACATAAACCTCCATTAGATGTTGTTGTGTATTTTTGTGTATTATGTGTTTTGTTATGGTACCAGAAAATGTCACCTCTGTAGTTCCTGGAAGCAGTCAGTCTGTTGTGGTGTGGGTGTCTAGACCTGGTTTTGTGCAGCAGTCCTGGTGTCACCAGGGTGCCAGACTGGCTTTTGTGTGTTTGTCATCAGGGAGTCAGTGAACGAACTGTTTATAGGCTGCTGAGTGCTCTTGCTGCCAGCTCAGGGAAAAAACATTTGTGGTGTGTGTGCATGCACTCTTGCATGTCTGTGTATGTGAGTGGGTGTGTGCGCATATGTGGATGTGTGTTTGTGTGTGGGCTGTTGTATGAGAGTATTAGCCCCTGGGCACGCCATGTAATTTCAACATGGACAATTGGGTAAAATTTGGTTGAGACATTGAGCAATGAGATTACAACCTATATTCACCCACTTAAACTGACAGCCAAAAGTTTGTAGAATTCCCAAAATGTTATCACTATGCTTTCAACCATCTAAAAACCCCACAACATTTCATTGGAAAAACATTGCTTGATTTTTGGTTTAATTCTCACCTAAATGTGTTATCACGGCTAAATGTGCTTATTTATAACAACTATTATTGTTATTATTATTCTTTTTTTATTGAATATCTGAAACATACAATATACTTGAAGTGAAGCCGCTCAACAACTACATCATACCAGTCATCCAACAGATTCCCATTCAGAGTGACACACAGAAGCATCCAGGGTCAATGCCCTGCTCAAGGGCACGTTGTCACGTCCTGACCAGTATAAGGGTTATTTGTTATTGTAGTTTGGTCAGGACGTGGCAGAGGGTATTTTGTTTATGTGGTTTGGGGTGGTGATTTATGTAGTAGGGTGTTTGATTTATTATTTCCGGGTTTTGGTCTATGTTCTTTCTGGTTTGTTGTATTTCTATGTTTAGGTTGATGGGGGGTTGGACTCTCAATTGGAGGCAGGTGCTTTCTCGTTGCCTCTGATTGAGAGTCCTATATATGGGTAATTGTTTGGTTTGGTGTTGTGGGAGTTTGTTTCTTGTTTTGCCTGTGTGAGCATGACGAGACTGTTTTGTTGTTCGTGAGTTCTTCGTTTTTGTTATTTTGGTGTTCTCTTTATTTAAAAATAAATACAAGATGAGCATCCACATTCCTACTGCGTTTTGGTCCTCTATCCCCGACGACAACCGTTACACACGTTGACAGATCTACCACCAGGTCAAAAAACGTGACCCCGAACCCTCCAAGATCCCCCCCACAGTTCCCCAATAGTTGTCCCTCAACCATTTGAGACCCCTCCCACAGTCCCCCCCAAGAAGAAAAATGAAAATAAAAAAACAATTCATTCCATTCCCCACCCCCAAGAACCCCCCAATGCACCAACAACCAAGAGAATGAACTAAAGAGAAAGACAGAAGAAAACAGCAAACAACAATGCTAAAAAATATATAAAAAAATAATTACATATTTTTATTATAAAATGTATTTATAAATAAAAAACAAAGGACATTAAGGACAATTAAAATCATAACAGCAATGCCAACTGTATATGTTTGTGTATGTCTGGCACTATTACATGTGTGTGTTCTTGTAGGCATTTATTTGAATGAGAGTGTGTGTATATGCATGTTGTTACGAATAATCTTTGGCCCTGCAGTCTAGGGGGGATGGCAACGAGACCCATAACATAAATCATGCAAACTATAATAGTGAAAAAGTAACAGTGAGAACATAAACAACTACAATCTTCCGTCAAACTCTAATGGTTTATTTATAAACACACGGTAATGGGGTGTGAGAAAAGGGGCTGAGCTGGACCCAAGCAAAGAAACAATAATCCAAAAACACCCCTAAGCTAGACTAGCCTACTTCAGTACAGCTAACTAACTATCCAAAAATACAGTGGGTGGTCCGCCCAGTTCTAACTAGTGTATTTAGACACTGTTTTCCTACGGGTAATGTAGACCCATGGGCGACTGGTCTTGTTACCCCCTTTTCCCACCAAACAAACAGTCAACCAACAAAACAATACTCACAGGATAACTAGAAAAGAGAGAGAGAGAGAGAGAGAGAGAGAGAGAGAGAGAGAGAGAGAGAGAGAGAGAGAGAGAGAGAGGAGAGAGAGAGAGAGAGAGAGAGAGAGAGAGAGAGAGAGAGAGAGAGAGAGAGAGAGAGAGAGAGAGAGAGAGAGAGAGAGAGAGAGAGAGACTGAACACACAGAGATTGATCTGGGAAGAAAACAACTGACTGGGTTTTTAAACCAAGGGAAAGGGGATGTGATTGGTTGAGGGAAAATGAGCAGGTGTCTTCTGATTGTGGCTGATTGGGGAGTGATGATTGTCACCTGTGAGGGGAGAAGGAGAGAAAAGAAATACACATACAGGATACACACTCAGGATACCTGTATTCGTAACAATGTGTACAAACACCTGCACGGCATCAGCCTCAGGCAAACCGGCATTAGTTGTAAAAACACTGCCCCTCAGTGTCATTCAAACATGCTTTTTCTAATGTTTTATGTAGACTCTTTTTTAAAAACTTTTATCTTTGACCATCATTCTATCTACCGCACAACAACTCCACTCCCACTGTCACAGGGGTCGTAGAATGGAGACCAAGACGCAGCGTGTATAGTGCTCATTCTGTTTCTTTAATGAATACACTTAAACAACAAAACGACCAACAACAGTCCCGTCAGGTACTCTAGACTAAACGGAAACAACTACCCATAAACCCCAAAGGAAAACAGGCTGCCTAAGTATGGCTTCCAATCAGAGACAACGATAGACAGCTGCCTCTGATTGGAAACCATACCTGGTCACAACATAGAAAATGACAACATAGAATGAAACTCTAGACAACCCACATAGAAAACAGAAAACCCAAAACACATAGACAAAACACCCCTCTGTCACGCCCTGACCAATCTACTAGGGGAAAATGACCTCATACCAGGGTCAGGACGTGACAACCACTTGTCTCCAATTCCACATGCTGTGATGTTTAACACACAATTTTAATGTATCTAATCGAATAGTTTCCACAGATTGCGAGTTGAAGATAAATACTTTCACTAAGAGTACTAGTATATTAGTAATTGACTGACCCGGTCTCTCCAGATCTCCTAACAGTACTATTTCTAGGGTACATTTTAGATCAATGCTAGGCATTTTCTGCCATTGCTGAACCTGAAACCAGAAACAGGACCTGAGGGCAATACCAAAATAAATGGTCTATTGATTCTGTATCCTCACAACAAAATCTGCAGAGCTTCGATGATTTTATGCCCCAAATATTCAACATTTTGTTGGTGGCAAGAATTCTATATAAGAATTTTAGCTGAAAAGCACGAAGTCTTGAATCTTGCGTTGTTTTATATATCAACTCATACCATATACCATGGAATCGGTACATCAAAAATCTCTTCCCAACTATTTTGCAATCTGTATGGCACAGTTGTCAACATCCTGGTCCTCAAGAAACTGGCATACTTTCCTACTTATGCTATTTTTATTTCTCAGCCAGTTTTGATCCTTTATATTGGGCAGACAGACCAGTTCCCTACCTCCACCTGCTGCCACCTGCCTCCTCCATTTTTGGGGTAATGCTGTAATCAATTGGTTGTACTCTTGGATTGAGAAGACCTTCCCGTACAATTCTGATGACTCCATGAAGGACATAACTCTACCATTCCAATTTACAATATCATTTAAGAACAAATCACCCTTTTCAAACATCTTTCCCATAAATACATGTATTTTATCAACCAGCACATTTGAGTTCAGCCATAATATTTGTTCTATCTTTTCAGGGGGATGAAATTGAAATGGTAGAGAGATATTTTGAAAAAAGTATCATTTTCAATTAATCAAAAATGAGACATAGCAATCTTCACAAAGGCAAAAAGGCAATTTTTAAACAATGGATGAGCTTTTCTTAGTAATCTACTTGAGAACCATTTAGGGTTCAAGTATAACTTTTGAATAAGTGAAGCTTTTAGAGGTTTAGTGCTTTTATATTTAATAATCTCAACCCACCCAATTCATATTCATTATATAGATAGGCACGCTTTATTTTGTCTGGTTTAGCATCCCAGATAAAGCAAAATATTTTTTGCTCATATGATTTGAAAAACAAATCATCAGGAGTAGGCAGTGCCATAAGTAAGTGAGTAAACTGAGATATGACTAAGGAGTTAATCAGGGCAATTCTTCCATAAATAGACTGGTGTTTACCTCTCCATGGTTGCAGGAAAGGTTATCTAGATCTTCAATGAGACATTGCAGGGATCTAGCTTGCAGACTTAATATAAAACTTGAGTCATCAGCATACATGGATACCTTTGTTTTTAAGCCTTGGATTTCTAATCCTCTAATGTTGTTATTGGATCTGATTTTAATAGCTAGCATTTCAATGGCCATAACTAATAGATATGGTGACAGCGGACACCATTGTTTAACTCCTCTTGACAATTCAAAACTCTCCGAGAAATAGCTGTTATTTACTATTTTACACCTGGGATTGCCATACATTATTTTTACCCATTTTATAAGAGAATATACCAAAATTGAAAAAATCCAGGCATACTTTAACAAATCCCTTTTCAAAATCCACTATAAATACCAGGCCTGGCTTCTTAGATGTTTCATGATGTTCTATTATTTCTAGTAGTTGTCGTATATTATGTCCAATGTATCGTCCATGTATAAAACCTGTCTGATCAGGATGAACAATACCTGGTAAAACTCTTTTAATTCTGAGGGCTACGCATTTCGCTAGAACTTTTGCATCACAACATTGAAGTGTAAGGGGCCTCCAGTTTTTTAGATAGACTGGGATTTTATCTTTGCATCTGGATCTTGTTTTAATAATAGAGAAATCAGACCTTCCAGCTCAGTACCTGACAGACTAGCATTTCTATACGAGTAGATAAAATAATCTAACAATGGAGCTTTTAGTATGTAAAAAAAGGCTTGATATACAGTTGAAGTCAGAAGTTTACATACACTTAGGTTGGGGTCATTAAAACTCGCTTTTCAACCACTCCACAAATTTCTTGTTAACAAACTAGAGTTTTGGCAAGTCAGGTAAGACATCTACTTTGTGCATGACAATACATTTTTCCAACAATTGTTTACAGACAGATTATTTCACTTATAATTCTGTTTCACAATTCCAGTGGGTCAGAAGTTTACATACACTAAGTTGCTTGTGCCTTTAAACAGCTTGGAAAATTCCTGAAAATTATGTCATGGCTTTAGAAGCTTCTGATAGGCTAATTGACATCATTTGAGTCAATCGGAGGTGCACCTGTGGATGTATTTCAAGGCCTACCTTCAAACTCACTGCCTCTTTGCTTGACATCATGGGAAAATCAAAAGAAATCAGCCAAGACCTCAGAAAATAAATTGAAGACCTCCACAAGTCTGGTTCATTCTTGGGAGAAATTTCCAAACGCCTGAAGGTACCACGTTCATCTGTACAAACAATAGTACACAAGTATAAACACCATTGGACCACGCAGACGTCATACAAGTCAGGAAGGAGACGCATTCTGTCTCCTAGAGATTAAAGGTCTTTGGTGCGAAAAGTGCAAATCAATCCCAGAACAACAGCAAAGGACCTTGTGAAGATGCTGGAGGAAACAGGTACAAAAGTATCTATATCCACAGTAAAACGAGTCCTATATCGACATAACCTGAAAGGCCGCTCAGCAAGGAAGAAGACACTGCTCCAAAACCGCCATAAAAAAGCAAGACTACGGTTTGCAACTGCACATGGGGACAAAGATCTTACTTTTTGGAGAAATGTCCTCTGGTCTGATGAAACAAAGATGGAACCATAATGACCATTGTTATGTTTGGAGGAAAAAGGGGGAGGCTTGCAAGCCGAAGAACACCATCCCAACCGTGAAGCACAGGGGTGGCAGCATCATGTTGTGGGGATGCTTTGTTGCAGGAGGGACTGGTGCACTTCACAAAATAGATGGCATCATGAGGAGGAGAATTATGTGCATACATTGAAGCAACATCTCAAGACATCAGTCAGGAAGTTAAAGCTTGGTCGCTAATGAGTCTTCCAAATGGACAATGACCCAAAGCATACTTCCAAAGTTGTGGCAAAATGGCTTAAGGACAACAATGTCAAGGTATTGGAGTGGCCATCACAAAGCCCTGACCTCAATCCTACAGAAAATGTGTGGGCAGAACTGAAAAAGCGTGTGCGAGCAAGGAGGCCTTCAAACCTGACTCAGTTAGACCAGCTCTGTCAGGAGGAATGGGCCAAAATTCACGCAACAACTGTGGGAAGCTTGTGGAAGGCTACCAGAAACATTTGACCCAAGTTAAACAATTTAAAAGCAATGCTACCAAATACTAATTGAGTGTATGTAAACTTCTGACCCACTGGGGATGTGATGAAAGAAATAAAAGCTGAAATAAATCATTCTCTCTACTATTATTCTGACATTTCACATTCATAAAATAAAGTGGTGATCTTAACTGACCTAAGACAGGAATTTTAATTAGCTTCCTCTTTTAAAATATAATTCGGAGAATCATAGATGACACCGTCTTCATTAACGAGTTTCTGCAAATTCTTTTTGTTAGCGTTCCTGTATTAAAATAAACAACATGGAGTACCGTGATTAATGAACAGTCCAGCAGGCATCAGCTATGTAGCCAAGTGATCATAGGGTCCAGTGAACAGCAAAAGATGAAACAGGGAAGCTGCTAGGTAGTCGTTACTATGCTAGCAAGCGGGAGACACAGCGTTAAAAAAAAAATAAAAAAAATAACTTAATCTAAGGATGTAGAGTGAGTTTCCTGTAAACAGTATATGTTATATTCCTTTTCTTTTAGCCATGTAAAGACTGATCTTCTTTTGTTATAATCTGCTAAACCGTTACAATTACAACTGGCTATACTTATTTCACCCCTTACCATAACTAGATACTATTCTCAGTCTAAATTGACCATAATTAGTGCTTGTAAAGTTACTGCCATCAGAGGTATTATGACGGTCAAAATTAGCGCTTTCAAATGTCTGAAATTTAGAATTCAAGAAATAGGTT
Organism: Salmo trutta; assembly: GCF_901001165.1. Lineage (NCBI taxonomy): Eukaryota > Metazoa > Chordata > Actinopteri > Salmoniformes > Salmonidae > Salmo > Salmo trutta. Next base: position 31,757,509 of record NC_042972.1, on the reverse strand, counting down.
CTAGTAATATTTGTTTTATTCCCTTGCCTGTTTGCCTGTGAGCCAATGCCACAGATGTTAGAAAATTGAGACAAGATATTATGTGTGTAGTAAATCTGAGTAGGTTGATGTGTATGATATTGGATGTTATTTAGTGAGTGTGTGTACGATGTCTGTATAAGAGTAAGACTATAATGTGTGATGTCCAAATAGATAATAACTCTGCCAACTTGCATGGTTGAGTGTCTATGTGCATAACATGTAGTGCGAATAGCCTTAATATTCATGATGATAATTGTCATCCATATCGTATCACTGTCATAGTTGCATCATAATTACCTTTAACATAATTGAAAAACATCCCAGCATTTCCATAGCAACTGATGTTTCGCATGATCATGAAAGAGATCTTGTATTACTCTAGAGACGGCTTCACTACAGTACAAATTAATTCCGTACAATATGTTATTATTCCCCAATGCCCCTATTCTGATATCTTCCCCTTGCTTGTTGTAAACATATATAAACTTGTAGACAAATACATAAAAAAGATAGACAAACAATAAACATATTAAATTGTAAAACAGTTCTCGACAATGGAGAGAGAGGGAGAGAAGAAAAAAGAGAGAAAGAGAGAGTGAGTGAGAGAGCGAGATCAGGTGTGTGTGTGGGTGTGGGTGTGTGTGTGTGTGTGTGTGTGTGTGTGTGTGTGTGTGTGTGTGTAAGTCCATATGTGTAAGCGAGCATGTAATTGAGTATGTGTGTGTTCATATCCACTTCATAGAGTTTAGATATTTTTACAGTTCTCATACTTTCTTTTTTTCATAACCTGAAGTCCCTGTAGAATTTAGTACATTAATGGTGTTATGGAGTTGTCTTGGAATAGCTGTCCATCTATAAAGAGTTTGTCCACAATGAGAAAGGAACGCTTACCCTTCTCCCTTTGTTGTCTTTGTACCGGATACAGTCTCTTACGACATTCGTTTATCTCCCTTGGAAATGAGTCATTGAGACTGAATTTGGTCCCTTTAAGCTCCCTTCCCCTGCTTTTGATCAGCTCCTTTTGTTGGTAGTGCTCAAATTTTGCGATGATCGTTTGGGGACCCTTGGTCTTGTTGCTCCGAGCTCCAAGTATGTGTACTCGGTGGAAAGCCACCTTGTTTACAGTCTCTATAGGAAGTTTCAAGGAGGATTGCATGAATTCTCTGATCGCACCCTCTGGATTAAGCAGGCATCGTGTCAAGAAGCAGTGCGGCTTGGCTGGGGTGTGTTTCAGAAGACGCATGGCTCTCGACCTTCGCCTCTCCCGAGTCCGTACGGGAGTTGCAGAGATGAAACAAGACTGTAACTACCAATTGGATACCACAAAAAAAGGGGTGAAAATAAAAATGTTGAAAAGATTCTGAGCAGATTGTTATAGCAATTGTGAGGATCTCCACAGACCTAAGATTTTGAATAGCACGCATTCTATGATTACATAAGAAGACTTTTATAGTTACATTAACCTCAAAATGTGCCCATGAATGTTTTACTTATTTCAAGGTTGAATAAATACTGTTACAGATGTATCTACTGATTGGATAGTTCCATCTGAGCCCCTATCATATTTTTGGGGGTAAGTTGGAAACGTAAATCCAACATATCATTTTTTAACTTGTCAACAAGTTAATAGGCTATTCAATGTATTTCAAAAGTGGTGTTCAATTGGTTGTCAATCTACTGCTTGGATAGTTTGATCTGTGCCACTGACTTTGTTGACCTTTAATTCCAGTTTGTCTGCACTTTAATAATTGATATGTTGAATTCAAGTCTCCATCTCAACCACAATGCACTTTAAATCTACTTTGATTTGATTTAGTCCTATTCTATAACTTAGATTTTTGCTTGAGATGGAGATGTAAATGATTAATTTATAGATTATATTTGGATGTGCTTGTGCTTGTGTGTGTGTGTGTGTTTTTGTATATGAATGGGAATGTGAGGGATGGTGCATATGAATATGTGTAGGAAGGTCGGAGTGAATGGGTGTGTGGATGCATAGGGTATATGTCGGGCGGGAGAGTGGGGAAAGATGGGAGGTTGGGACACAGGCACAGACACACGCATACACACACGATAACATACACACTATACACACACATACACACTATACACACACGTACACACGGATTTTGTGTTGTAGATATGTTGTAGTAGAGTAGTGTCCTGATGGAACACAATATGTTGCTTACTCTGTTGTAAATATACTGTAATGTTTATAATTGTATATAACTACTTAATTTTGAGTACCGTAATTTCCGGACTATTAAGCGCACTTGAATATTAGCCACACCCACTGAATTTAAAATGTTTTATTTATTTTGAACATAAATAAGCCGCACATGTCTATAAGCCGCAGGTGCCTACCGGTACATTGAAACAAATGAACTTTACACAGGCTTTAACAAAACACGGCTTGTAACAAAATTATCAGTAAGCTTTAGTTGTCTTTTTGCACTGAGTCAATTCCTCACGCTGCTGTTTCCAAAGTCTTATCATCGACTCATTAAGACCAAGCTCCCGTGCAGCAGCTCTATTTCCTTTTCCAACAGCCAGATCAATCGCTTTCAACTTGAAAGCTGCATCATATGCATTTCTCCGTGTCTTTGCCATGATGAGGGTGACAAAATGACTACCGTAGTCAGAATGATGGGAAGTTTGAGAGCGCTCGATTTAATCTAAACAGTAAACAAAAAAGTTGTTTGACCTTAATAGCCAGTTCGGCAATTTCATTGGTCTAATGAAAGCTTCATGCCGCCAAAAAACTGAGCACATCACAGAATGTGTTTTTTTGGAGAAAAGAAAAATTGAAAGCGGGAAAAATCCATATATGAGCCGCGTCATTGTTTAAGCCGCGAGGTTCAAAGCCTGGGAAAAAAGTTGCGGCTTATAGTCCGGAATTTACGGTAGCTGCTGCCTTGGCATATTGTTCTTGAACACTTAAAGAGATTGTCAGCAGATGTGGTTTTCCTGCAAGAGTTACAGTGCATTTTAAAAAAGGAGAAATGTAATATTTAAAGTGAAGCTGATTTGAAGAGGCCTATGTTGCCACCTACTGTGATAACAGCATAGGTGTAGGCATCCTGATAAATAACAATACACCTTTTTCCCTTATATCCCAGCACACGGACCAAGAAGGCCGTTTTCTAATGTTGAACTGTACCTTACATTCTGAAAAATTCACATTAATTTCATTGTATATCCCACCAGAGGCAAATCTGTTGTTTTTAGATAGAATTCAAGCTATTTATAACAAATCCAGACAGGAACTATTCAATGCTACATAGGCCTAAATAGCATCATTAATGATATGTAAGGGATAAATGCTGATGTTTTGTACATTACCTTGGAAATAATGGACGACACAGCCACCTTGTCCCTTTGTGGAGTTAATTTTTCCAAGATAATGTACAGAACGGAGGCATTTATCCCGCTTATACCACAGTTGCCAGAGAAAACTATTTGAAAGCACACATTTACCGGCAGAAAAATATCTTTGATATGTTCCTTTTTTATAAGCAAATTAATAGTTTTTTGGTTGCTAGAACTAGTGGTTTGTTCGATTAGTTAGATATTTATGGACGCGACCCAGTCATTCGTCCTTTTTGTTCTGTTGCCCTGCTCGCTGGCAACGTTCTTATCCCTTGCTTGCAGTCACAACCTCTGCAACCAGAATAACAGCAATGTAGCTGTTTTCTATTGACATTCATTTGGACACATCCATAACAATAGGCTGATAATGCCCAATTTTGCCTAGCATAGCTAGAAAGGTTTGCCTTCTCATAAGACACTCGTCAACATTGACTGTTAATTTTGGGGAGATCGCATTGCATATCAAACACTAGGCTAGGAGCTAGCTAAATAGTTTGATGATAGCAAACCTAACAACATGACAACCGAATTCAAAAATATCAGTTGCTGAAAACAGCTGGTCAAACTAGAACCATGTAGGAGGATTTCAGAGCTTTAGTGGCAGATGGGACCGGAGAAATTCATGATCATCACTCACCACGTTAGGTCATCAGACGCTCCAAAAAAATATGTCTCTGCAGGGCGGCGCACGATTGGCCCAGCGTCCTCCGGGTTAGGGTTTCGCCAGGGTAAGCCGTCATTGTAATTAAGAATTTGTTCTTAACTGACTTGCCTAGTTAAATAAAAAAATATTTTAAAAAACAATGCTAGCTAGCTTGCTAGCTAAGTTTTTTTCCTCGTTAGACCTGTGTTTACAATGTATCCAATTTCAGTTTGTTTAGTTGTTGGTTTAGCATTCTGTAACTTTGTAGCAAGTGCGGTCTGCATGTGTAGGCCCATATTGCTTCATGATTGCAAGGTGTCCCAATATCTTCCCAACTGTCCCGATATCTTTTCCATCTGTCTGTTATCTGGTTTTATACCATGGAATTGTTGAATACTTGTTTCTGATTGGCTTGAAGGGCATTCTAGAGCATGCATTATTTCTCTATAATACACAGTATATTTGCACGTAGAATTCATTCTTACATGTTCTATGTTTGAGCAAAAGTCGAATTGAAAACATTACTGTCATTGTTGAATTCAATGTTCATAATGGCAAGCTAGGACTGATGGTTTGGTTAGCTAAACTAGCAAGTTTGTTTGTTTGGTTACCACAGCAACTACAGTAGGTATCTAGTAAACTTGCTAGCTACTTCAGTGGATGTTGAACACATTTCTAACAGCAAATTAACACATTTATACCGGTAATTGTGTTGAATTATTTCCATGTTAGAAAAGGGAAAATCACCTCGGGGCCCTACGCGTTCTCTGGAAAATAATGCAACGGTAGCCGTCTTGGAACACACCTTCCACGTCGTTCATTATTTTCCATAAAATGCATGGACCCTCGCTGTGATTATCCCTTACTTAATGTCCATTCTAGAATGCCCTTCTAGCAAATAAGAAACGAGTATTCCACAATGCGCTGGTATAAATGATTGATAAAGTAACGTTATGGTTACATTTCATTTGCTCTGTTAAACCTACCCTTTTGAATGACTTTGATAGCAACAGTAAATTTATTTCGTTTTTAAGTGGAGCTCTCTCAAAAATGATTCTCACGATAGCTCATTGGTAATAGTCAGTGACAAATATCAAAGCAGGGCTGGGCTTGGTTAAACCCTGGATGGGGATAGCTGTGGCTATAGATCAACTCTGCAGTAGGAGGTGCTGCCCAGCCTATTGTTATTTTTCTGATAGTGGATGTAATGTTGACGATCTAATTTTGTTTCAAAGGTACAAATTGAACATATTTTATACAAGGTTTGTCTAAGTTTAACATTTGTTATCATGATGACATAATCCTGTGTTTAAAATGTCACCATCAAAACAACAGTTTATGTTGATGACTTTTTGCAAATGCAGTGTATTTTACACATAGATTCCACATTACAATACCTTGGCAAATTGCATTGAAAACGTTAATTCAACCAGTTTGTGCCCTGTGGGTAGGCTCTAGTTTGAAAGTAAAGAGGTGGAATGTCTAGAGTATGGTATAGGAGATACATCACAGAGGTTTTGTGTGCATGGCTGTGTGTGCCTATTTCTTCCTCTCTCTCCTGTCTAGGAACCATTTGACCTCCAGAAACCACTCCAACAGCGAACCAGTAGTTGCCTCTTAGCTCAGCAAACCCTCTTAGGTGACAGCCATCCTGTTTCCTCTCCTACTCAAGTACAAGGGTGGTTTACAGCACGTGGCTTGTTTAGCCTCGCTTGTAGAATCGGGTCTACGCAAGTTCATTCTACCAGATCTATGATAGAGGAAGTGTATTAAGATATAGAGGGGGTTTATGAGGAAGTGGGCCTATTTGGGGCTTCTGCTGAAGGAAATGAGAGGTTCATCCGGTCCCCCTACCCGCTTCTACTCAGACCATTGTGTGACATTTAAATCTACTCATCTCTGAACATCTCTACACTGACATTTAACAAATGGCTCTGTGGGCATGTAAATACAGGGAGATTCTGAGAGTACATGATTCAACAGAAGACAGTATCTCTGATCAATCCTCCACGGAGCAATACAAAGGGTATACAGTAAGGGCAGGTCAGGCCAGCTGTGTGTGAGCTATTATCCTTGCTTACCAGGCTTATTATAAGACCCACAGGACAGACTAGAAAAGCCATTTCTACTGTTAGTGCTGAGTGACTGTGGATAAGTGTAAATGTACACACTGCTTCAGTGACACCGAATTTACATCTGTGCTGATGAGGCCTCATCTACCCCTTCTATCTCAGCCCTTTCACATTCAAAGCATCATAGCATTAGACTATCCCCTCTCCATGCCCACAGCAGGCTGCTGGCATTACTAGTTGTTCTGATGATGGTGGTAGGAGTTAAACACTGGAGTTGTACAGTACAGTCTAACTACTGTAAACACCACCTCTATAGGAGGAGTTATTGGCCAAACAAATGTTACATGAAGTGCTTTGGGAATCTAAACACCTGTGGATAAAGGACCCCCAGCTGAGTCATCATGCTACTGTACCTCTCCTAGAACCGAATGCTAACAGGTCTTCACATCATCAACTGGGCCCTTCAATAGTCTTGTATAATACATAGGGCATGTACACTAACAATCAATTCAAGAGAAAGTCTGTGCGTGAGAAACAGAAGACCAGTACTTTATCCTTCCAGCACAAACAAACCCTACCCAAATCAAATCAAATTGTATTAGTCACATAGACATGGTTATGTGTTTGTGACCAAACCCTACTCTGCAATAAAGATTAAATGGACAGATATGACTGGTCAGTATTTGTGTTTGTGCCTTGGGAAATCACTCAAAAACCAGGAGGGATGCAGGATCTGGTCTTAAAGGCCCAGTGCAGTCAAAATGATGTTTTACCTGTGTTTTATTTCATATTGTTATTTCAGTCTTCTGTGATGTATATAAAGTGTAATATTGGGATGAAATATAAAAATGTAATATATCTGACATGGTACTTCTTTTTTTAAGCCCATAACCATGTGTGTGAAGTGTATACTTTTGTTTCAAAGTAGATTTGTTTAAGACTACAAATAATCCCTCTGTGTGACCCTGATTTAGCCCACTGCAATAAAAGGTTAAAACATGATCTGTGTTATTTCCTGATAGTTGCTGGTTGAAAATACAATATATACAGGTTCTTCTAATCAGCAGGTTTGCATGGATGGGAGTTTCTGCTTTCCATAGTGACATCACCGTGTGGTAAATTGGTTAATAAACCAATAACAAATAGATTCCAAACCTCTCTGTTTTCACTTTTCCCCTCCCCATCAGACCACTCCCAGACAATTATTGCTTGAGAATTATGTTTTTGCTAGAAAGCTATTGTTATAATGGCAATCTATTACAGCAAGGTACTTAATTGTTACCTAGAAATGATTTGATATTGATATAAAAATGGCTGCATTGGGCCTTTAAGGAACAGGAACAACTGCAGCTAACAGAGTAACAGTTTTAAACACATGACCGTGACCGTGGAGATCAACATTGACACTGCCAGCAGGTGCTCTCAGGTCAGAGATCATAGGTGAGAGGGTAAGGAGCAGGATGTTCAGTTGCTTAGAACCGCATGTACTGTACACATACTGAGAGGAATAGCAGGCGGTTTGAAACTTGGAATGAAAAAGTCTGGACAGTGAAAAATTGTGTGTTACGTGTTTGGGGAAGATGCCAACTTGAGACTTTCACAACCGTGGTGTTGGACAGTGGTGGAGACTGTTACATAATAAGACCCCAGTTGTTGGAGGACACAGACATGGAGTCAGGCTTTGCTTGGGTTATAACGAATATGGAAATTGTACAGCCAGCCAGAGTGATTTTAAAGTAGAGCAACGAATCATCACAGTCCACACTAACAGAACACACACATCATATGATCTAAGCCTACATCTAACTATGCCCACAAGCGCATTCACAGACATTAAAAAACATGGATAATCTCTCTCTCTCTCTCTCACTCTCTCTCTCACACACACACAAGCTACAGCATTTTCCTGGAAGAGCAGCACATGTACATCCATACTGACACACTGACATAGACACAGCTATCTTTCTTCAGTATGTGTGTCTGTCTGATATGTATGGTTCTACCCGCTCCATCTCTGTCACTAAAGAGACGGTATAGAGAGAGTGCTTTAGGCCTGCACACGTGGCTGACTAACTGCTGGCAGCTCTTTCAAGACTTTATGGTTTTAACACCAACATATGCAGGGTAAAGGGGTCATGCAAATGTACTTAAGACTTTGGAAATGACCGACAAAGGTTGGGAAGACAAAACTAAACTAAGTAAAGTTAAACAAATAAACAGGCCCAACCCACTGGGCACATATTGGTTGAATCAATGTTGTTTCCACTTCATTTCAATGAAATTACGTTGAACCAATGTGGAATAGACGTCTGTACCCAGTGGGAAAGCACTTTGTGTTGTTTAGTGGTTAACTTATTCACAGAAAGATCTGAGTGAGTGTGTGTGTGTAGGTGTGTGTGTGTGTGTAGGTGTGTGTGTGTGTGTGTGTGTGTGTGTGTGTGTGTGTGTGTGTGTGTGTGTGTGTGTGTGTGTGTGTGTGTGTGTGTGAGAGAGAGAGACAGAATATCAGAGGTAAGTGGACATAGACACAATGGAGAGATGATCCAAAGTGATTCAGCTAAATCTCACAATAAGAGTGAATACACAAAACTCACACACTGACAGACACTAGCATATTAACCCTCTCTAACACAATGAGAAGGTATAGAGGGTACAATCAAACCATGAAAGGCAAATATTTACGTAGGCCTACACTCAAATGTGGCACAAGAGATGGACAAAAAATAAGGTAATCTAATATCCACTCATATTGCTCTGCTCCCACAAATAATTGTTTATGAAGATGTTCAACCAACACTGTCAGGTACAACCATCAACACAACCACACTCAAAATGACACTCCCCCACAGTAGACTACACACACTACAGTATACACTGAGGACAACACGAAGGCCAAGAAAGTGTGAGAAGTGGAAGAGACAGTGTGTATGTGTGTGTGTGTCTGTGAAAGAGAGAGTCTGAACCCAGTGCCCCCTAGAATTGACAGGTGAGACACGATGGGTGACATTGTGTGTGTGTGTGTGTGTGTGTGTGTGTGTGTGTGTGTGTGTGTGTGTGTGTGTGTGTGTGTGTGTGTGTGTGTGTGTGTGTGTGTGTGTGTGTGTTTGCATGCGTTATGAGAAACTGCCAACCTACAATCGTAAATTATTCATAAGTTAACCTGTTGTAAGTAGGCGTAATATGAGTGTCTTCAAACGTGTGCATAATATAAAGTCAGTATGCTGTATAGGAAGGGGATATCTTACACTCAGAATTGAATATCAGAGGAGAGATCTGTGGGAGATATTGCAACTGGGCTGGGTTGTCCATTCACAACCTATTATAAACACTTTTTTTGTTACTGGAATGTTCCTGCCCATGTTACAATGGTGCTTCAAATGGCCATGAAAATAAAACCCATATTAAACTGTCATCATCTGGGTTTAGTAATAAGAACCCAAGAGAGAAGGGGTCAAGCTACTTTACTTTGTTCTGTTTGTTCCAAACTGCTGTAATCTGTTTAACTCCAACCTCCTTTGATCTATTTTGTCGTAATAAAATAATGTTTTACTGTATTTGTGAGTACCGTCTGCTCTGTTGTATTGTAAAGCATGAATATCAGACTGCTGAACCCTCCTGTGAGTAAAGAGATGGAATGGTCTGGTATTACACAGGCCACAGTCAAAGAGCAGCCCGAGTGGAAACTAAGAGTACAGTCAATTAATAGGTCAACATCGCCCCCTGCTGAAATTCTGTAACATCATTATTGAGGCTGCTTTATTGACAGTAGCCTACAGAAATTACAAGCGTATTTTTGCTGGATTCATTACATGATAGAATGGCAACGTTATTACATCATGGATTCAGGTACTAGGGTTGATCGAAAGTCCTACCAAATTAGCACCATTAGTTTACAATAACCTTAATTCTTTAAGAAGGGCTAAATTAAAAACATGCTCAAAAACATAAACCGAGGTGTACACAGCGCAGCTGTCGCGGTTTCCGAGTAGTAAGAACAATGAAGAAAGCAAGGCAAAAAAAGGAAATTCCCTACAGCTGCCGAAACCCGGGATCGAACCAGGGACATTTAGATCTTCAGTCTAACGCTCTCCCAACTGAGCTATTTCGGCGCTCTGAAATTACACTCCAATGTACATCTTTGACTATACAACATGTAAAACGAAGAACGCTATGGTATTGCTACAGGATGCTGCTCAATGTCCAACAAAAACATGGTTGTTCAGGGCAAGGAAGGACACTAGTATATAATACAACTGCTATCGGCTTGGACAACGGTGAATCAAGGACATTTCTGCCGTGCGCTAGCAAGAGGCTACCAAGATTTGCCATTCCCAGCCAACCAGAGACGGCACCGGTAGCAAGAAACGAACACCAAGAATTGTCCAATGACAACAGAGCTGTGGAATTGGCCAATGGAGATAGAGCTGAGGCCGGACCTAGAAGAGGAGCGTCTTTTAGGTAATTCGTCACTAATCTCTCTCTCCCATGAAAAATAATTAATCTAAATGTGAAATCTTATGTTTATTTGACTCTGATGATAAAGAAATAGAAAATATTCCTCTAAAGGACTGTGTTAAATATTTAGATATCTGTCAAAAAACCACTTTGTCAGACAACATTTGAATTTCTCTCCTAAAATTAAGAAAACCAAAAATATATTTAATAATTGGCTACAAAGAGATCTTTCTATACTTGGGATAGTACTTCTGTCCAAGGCAGAGGGACTGGCTCGTTTTGTTTACCCCTCATTATCTTTATGTGTAAATCCTGCTACTTGTAAAGCGATCAATAAGAAAAATAAGTCTCACAAACTAAAAAAGTCAGTCCTTTCTAACAAAAGAGAAGGCTCTGGGTCTGGAAGTGTTGGATTTTGTTGACATAAATAACACTTTCAATATAAACTGGTTGAAAAGATGTTTGATCAATACTGATTCAATATGGTATTTCTTTCCAAATAATGTGTTTAATAAGTCGGGAGGTCTTCAATTTTTACTGAAATGCAATTATATTCCTGAAAGATTACCTGCTAAATTGTCTAGGTTTCACCAACAAGCTTTAATGGCCTGGAAAATATGTTTCCTGCACAATTCTTCCCAACGAAAGCTATTTTGTGGAATAATTCAGACAAAACTGTAAGGAATAAATCATTGTTCTACCCCAGCTGGCATGAGAGGAATATTGACTTTGTTCTTGATGTTTTTGACAACAAGGGTAATATTCTCACATATGAACAATTTATAACATTGAAAGAGTTTCCAATACCTTCCAGAGAGTTTATTTCTGTGATCAAAGCTGTTCCCAGTAGTCTAACTATACTAATGAAAACTCATCTTAGGTTTGGTAATGATCACAAAGTTTATCCAGAACTCAGATGGAAGGCGTGGGCTTACTTGAGAGATCTTGTTGTAATAAATATATAAGACAAATTCTTCCTTCACAAAACCAATTTACATCGAGAGGAACGTTTTTCTGGAACATGCTTATTCCTGACATTGTCTGGAAAATGCATGGTTAAGGCCTTGCAAATATTGTATACCAAACAAAGTGAAGGAAGTGCACTTCAAAATTTTACATAAGATATATCCATGTAATTCTATGATATCCAAATTTGTGGCTATTGAGGATATCTGCGTTTTCTGTGGAAAATAAGGTGAGAATCGGTCTCACTTGTTCTTTGAATGTAAATTTGTGTCAGAATTTTTGGAAAACCTTGCAAATACTTATTTACCCATGTTTTTGACATCAAATCAAATCAAATCAAATGTATTTGTCACATACACATGGTTAGCAGGTGTTAATGCAAGTGTAGTGAAATGCTTGTGCTCCTAGTTCCGACCCTGCAGTAATATCTAACAAGTAATCTAACAATTTCACAACAACTACCTTGTACACACAAGTGTAAAGGAATGAATCCGAATATGTACATAAAAATATATAAATGAGTGATGGCCGAACGGCATAGGCAAGATGCAGTAGATGGTAAAGAGTACAGTATATACATATGAGATGAGCAATGTAGGGTATGAAAACATTATATAAAGTGGCATTGTTTAAAGTGGCTAGTGATACATTACATCAAGATGGCAAGATGCAGTAGATGGTATAGCGTACAGTATATACATATGAGATGAGCAATGTAGGGTATGAGAACATTATATAAAGTGGCATTTTATACCATGGCTATAATTTAACACATTTGCCACTAGAAATGTTTTCATTTTTTGGTAGAAATGTGTTCAACATCCACTGAAGTAGCTAGCAAGTTTACTAGATAGCTACAGTAGTTGCCTTGGTAATCAAACAAACAGACTTGCTAGTTTAGCTAACCAAACCATCAGTCCTAGCTTGCTATTATGTAAATCGAATTCAACAATACCAATACTGTTTTCAATTTGACTTTTGCATTCAAAAGTAGCTCAAACAAAACATGCAAAAATGAACTATAGCCATTGAATTCTACCATGCAAATATGCCATGCATTATAGGGTAATAATGCACGCTCTAGAATGTATTATTTGTATTATAGAATGAATTATAAACTGGGTGATTCAAAACCTGAATGCTGACTGGCTGACAGCCATGGTATATCAGACAGTATACCATGGGTATGACAAAACATTTATTTTTACTGCTCTAATTAAGTTGGTAACCAGTTTATAATACCATTAAGACACCTCGGGGGTTTGTGATGTATGGTCACATACACGTGTTTAGCAGATGTTATTGTGGGTGTAGCGAAATGCTTGTGCTTCTAGCTCCGACAGTGCAGTAATATCTAATAAGTAATATCTAGCAATTTCACAACATATACCCAATACACGCAAATCTAAGTAAGGAATGGAATAAAGAATATATATATATATATATATATATATATATATATATATATATATACGAGCGATGTCAGAGCGGCATGGACTAAGATATAGTAGAATAATATAGAATAAAGTATATACATATGAGATGAGTAACGCAAGATGTGTAAACATGATTAAAGTGACTAGGATACAGTAGAGTAGTATAGAATGCAGTATATACTTACAGTTGAAGTCGGAAGTTTACATACACCTTAGCCAAATACATTTAATAAACTAAGTTTTTCACAATTCCTGACATTTAGTCCTATTAAAAATTCCCTGTCTTAGGTCCATTAGGATCACCACTTTATTTTAAGAATGTGAAATGTCAGAATAATAGTAGAGAGAATTATTTATTTCAGCTTTTATTTTTTTCATCACATTCCCAGTGGGTAAGAAGTTTACATACACTCAATTAGTATTTGGTAGTATTGCCTTTAAATTGTTTAACTTGGGTCAAACGTTTCAATTATTTGGGTGAATTTTGGCCCATTCCTCCTGACAGAGCTGGTGTAACTGAGTCAGGTTTGTAGGCCTCCTTGATCGCACACACTTTTTCAGTTCTGCCCACAAATATTCTATGGGATTGAGGTCAGGGCTTTGTGATGGTCACTCCAATACCTTGACTTTGTTGTCCTTAAGCCTTTTTGTAACAACTTTGAAAGTATGCTTGGTGTCATTGGCCATTTGGAAGACCCATTTGCCACCAAGCTTTAACTTCCTGACTGATGTCTTGAGATGTTGCTTCAATATATACATATAATTTTCTTTCCTCATGATGTCATCTATTTTGTGAAGTGCACCAGTCCCTCCTGCAGCAAAGCACCCCTGCAACATGATCCTGCCACCCCTCGTGATTCACGGTTGGGATGGTGTTCTTCGGCTTGCAAGCCTCCCCCTTTTTCCTCCAAACATAACGATAGTCATTATGGCCAAACAGTTCTATTTTTGTTTCATCAGACCAGAGGACATTTCTCCAAAAAGTACGATCTTTGTCCCCATGTGCAGTTGCAAACCGTAGTCTAACTTTTTTATGGCAGTTTTGGAGCAGTGTCTTCTTCCTTGCTGAGCGGCCTTTCAGGTTATGTTGATATAGGACTCATTTTACTGTGGATATAGATACTTTTGTACCTGTTTCCTCCAGCATCTTCACAAGGTCCTTTGCTGTTGTTCTGGGATTGATTTGCACTTTTCGCACCAAAGTACGTTCATCTCTAGGAGACAGAACGCGTCTCCTTCCTGAGCTGTATGACAGCTGCGTGGTCCCATGGTGTTAATACTTGCGTACTATTGTTTGTACAGATGAATGTGGTACCTTCAGGTGTTTGGAAATTGCTCCCAAGGATGAACCAGACTTGTGGAGGTCCACAATTATTGTTGATGAGTTCTTGGCTGATATCTTTTGTTTTTCCCATGATGTCAAGCAAAGAGGCACTGAGTTTAAAGGTAGGCCTTGAAATACATCCACAAGTACACCTCCAATTGACTCAAATGATGTCAATTAGCCTATCAGAAGCTTCTAAAGTCATGACATAATTTTCTGGAATTTTACAAGCTGTTTAAAGGCACAAGCAACTTAGTGTATGTAAACTTCTGACCCACTGGAATTGTGATACAATGAATTTTAAGTGCAATAATCTGTCTGTAAACAATCGTTGGAAAAATTACTTGTGTCATGCACAAAGTAGATGTCCTAACCAACTTGCCAAAACTATAGTTTGTTAACAAGAATTTTGTTGAGTGGTTGAAAAACAAGTTTTAATGAATCCAACCTAAGTGTATGTAAACTTCCGACTTGAACTGTATGAGATGAGTAATGCAAGATATGTAAACATTATCAAAGTGACCAGTGTTCCATTACTTAAAGTGGCCAGTGATTTCTGGTCTATGTCTATAGAAAGCAGCCTCTAATGTGCTAGTGGTGGCTGTTTAACAGTCTGATGGCCTTGAGATAGAAGCTGTTTTTCAGTTTCTCGGTCCCAGCTTTGATGCACCTATACTGACCTCACCTTCTGGATGATAGAGGGTTTAAAACAACAATGAGTGTTGTTACATGCGCACAATAATGTGTTTATTGTGGATAGTCTTATTAATGTAATAGTTTGTTTAAAACCTTTACATGCTTTGCATGAAAAGTGATTTCTCTAATAATCCTGTTTACATGGACACATCAGAAATCAGACTACCTGATGACGCTGATAAATGCACAAAATCGGCAATCAAAATGATGGTTCTACCATTTTTGGGAAGCATATTTCATTCTGAGTTTGGACATGTAAAGTTTGTATGTGAAAACTACTTCTAAGACACACATTCAGTTGTTCTGAAAACACTTCACTCGCGCTAAAAGAAGGAAACTCACTCGGATGGTTCTAGCACATGTGCAGATCAAATACACCGCTGGATCGCCGATTAAGGTGATTACATGTCCTAATCATTTGAAAGATAGCTCAGAAAACCAGGTGTTTTAATCGGCGTATGCTTACTTCGATTTGGACCTTGAGCTGTTTAACATACTCAATGTTGTACAGAGCCATGTATTTAAAGAGTTGGGCCAATGCAGTTTCTGCATTATGGTGTATTTACTTAACTCTTCAACATTCTATGGCAGCCACACTACTGTAGCTCTCCATTAACATTACATGGGGATTATTTAAAAAATACTGTAAAACTGAATGTCTATGAGCATTGTGATGCATTTACATGACACTACAACATTTTATGGTAGCCATGTTATGTCCCTATTAACATTAAATGGGGATTATTTCAACAATGCTATGTAAATATTTAAAAATGTTATGTAACTGAATGTCTATACATTCAAAAAGCTGTCCTAACTCTCTGGCTTTGATGTTGTTCAGTCCTGTGTCATAATCAGTGTAATTACCAGATACATTCTATTCCATAAAAGGAAAATCCTGTAACCTGGTGATGTCATAAGTGGTCTACAAAACAATTTGAAGCTATGACAATTTGAACTATGCAGTTATGGGTCCCTCATTTATTTATCTTTTCTTTAAAGGTAAGACAGTTGTACTCATATTTTCCCAAAATCAACCGGATACTTCATTCGTTGAAATTAGCATTGAACAGAAGGGAAATCTATTAATTGATAGTACAGATTTTTGTCCATATAATTATGATTAGAATCAATGCACTGTACATCATGATTTCTTAGTTAAGTAGTTTATGCACTGTTAAAATGATATTTATACACATCGTCCTGTTGAAAGGCAGCTCTGTCAGGAGCCTACTGTATATGAGCCATGCTGAAGATCTGAGACTGGGGGCTGGGGGCTAGGGGCTGGGGGCTAGGGGCTGGGGGCTGGGGGCTAGGGGCTGGGGGCTAGGGGCTGGGGGCTAGGGGCTGGGGGCTAGGGGCTGGGGGCTGGGGGTTGGGCGAGGATAAAATCACCACATCTGTCATTGTGATGGGTTTTTTGCTTTAAAGAGATATTTTACCGTCTAATACAGCCCTCGCATAAATTATGCTCACTCCACTCTCTTTGCCTGCACTCTATCACGCCTGCCTCCCCACCGCTGGCCCTTTTAGCTGGATTAGAGCGAGGTGACAATGTTGGGCCTGCCCTCCTCAGCCAGCCATGGCGCCTCTGACGCCTCTCACATCAGCATAGATGGGGCAGGGGCTGTGGCAGAGGTGGGAGCTGTGGCCAGAGGGGCTGAAGGATCAGTGGTTGTCGAGGCCCAACGGACACACACTGCTCTGGAGCAGCTGCAGCAGAAGATCTTGAAGATCACTGAGCAGATTCGCATAGAACAGGAGGCACGAGATGACAACGTGGCTGAGTACTTCAAGCTGGCCCACAATGCCAACAGGCATCAGGCTTTCCGTATCAGACAGGTGTTTGAGAAGAAGAACCAGAAGTCTGCACAGACCATCATTCACCTGCACAAGAAGCTAGAGCATTACTGCAAGAAGTTGAAGGAGCTACAGCAGGTGTGCGTGTGTGTGTGTGTGTGTGTGTGTGTGTATGTGTGTGTGTGTGTGTGTGTGTGTGTGTGTGTGTGCGTGTGCGCGTGCGCGTGTGTGTGCGCGTGCGCGTGTGAGAGAGAGAGAGGACCTCCATGTCTCAGTGGTCTTCTTTTGAGTTGACACTGTTTCCCCCTTTCACATTACCTCCTTCTCCTTATAGCATGGTCTAGGCCAGCAGCATAAGGATGTGCTGGTGGACATGCAGCAGGGGCTAAAGGATGTAGGGGCCAACGTACGAGCAGGGATCAGTGGCTTTAGTGGAGGTGTGGTGGAGGGGGTCAAAGGAGGGGTGTCAGAACTCACCCATACTGCTGTGGTATCTAAGCCAACAGAGTTGATCCGCAACAAATTTGACAGCACAGACACCATAGAGGGCGCTGTAGAGGGGCATTCAGACGACGCACCCCTGAGTGGCAGCTTCACCTTGGCCTCCAGCCCCAAGTACAGCAGTGATGACGAGTGCTCCAGTGACGGCAGTGATGACGAGTGCTCCGGGGCCGGGGGACAAGAGGGGATGTTAGGGCTGGGGCCGGCCAGGCTGGATGGGCACCACCATCACAGTTCCTGGGACGCCCAGCTGGTAGGCCTGCAGGAGATCAAGGCCAGCCAGGCCCACATGGAGGACGCCATCGAGGACATGAAGAGTCAGCTGCATAGTGACTACTCCTACATGAACCAGTGCCTGCAGGAGGAGAGATACAGGTATGAGCGACTGGAAGAGCAGCTGAATGAGCTGACAGAGCTGCACCAGAAGGAGATGTCCAACCTGAAACATGAGCTGGCCAGCATGGAGGAGAAAGTGGCCTACCAGTCTGATGAGATAACCCAAGACTCTCAGGTAAAGAGGCAGACACTGTGTATAAGCAGCTGTGTAGTGGAGGGTAAACACATGTAAATGCATTTTATTCACCTTTTTTATTTTGAATATTTACCCACCTTTTACAGAAAAATGCAATGAAAGTTTAGGGAGCATTACTTTACCCACTGCGAACTACGATCAGCGGTTACCAACCTTTTTTTTTTTTACCACTACAGCACTAAGATATAAGATGTACTGAAACACACTGACGTACCACACACCTCTGCAGCTCCCGCAAGGCAACATTTTAGAGGTTGGGTCCCCCCTGTCCAGAAAGCAAATGAACATGTCATACATTTTTAGAATGACAGGAAATTAGCTATAAAACTGCAAAATGTTCTCTCAGCCTCGTGGCAAAATATGTAGAATAGCAGGAAATTAGCTTTAAAAATTCTAAATTCTCTCAGCCTTATTGCAAAATATGTAGAATAGCATGAGATTAGCTATAAAACTGCTCATCTTTCTCACAGCCTCATGGCAAAATGGGCTCCTCGAGTATGAGTGCAGAAACAGAGCCTATACTGTAGTACTTCTGAAGCTGTTGGAACTTTATGTTTGCTGTGTTTGTATTTGTACATAATGTACATATTATGTTATATGTGTGTGTTTGTACAGGAGGCGGTGGAGTCATGCCTGACCCGCATCACTAAGTTGGAGCTGCAGCAGCAGCAGCAGGTGGTGCAGTTGGAGGGTGTGGAGAACGCCAAAGCCCGCGCCCTGCTGGGCAAACTCATCAACATCATCCTGGCTGTCATGGCCGTAGTGCTGGTGTTCGTCTCCACCCCAGCCAACTTCATCACTCCGCTCATAAAGACCCAAGATCGGGGGGCCTCCACCATCCTACTGGCTCTTTTTCTGTTCGTCCTTTGGAAGCACTGGGACTTCCTGGTGCTCTAGCTACTGCCAGGCTGAGCCATCCACAGGCCAACACCTACACGCATTGTTTAAACTTGACCTACCACCTATAAGATATAAATAAATCTTAATACACATGTGGCTGAGAAGATAAGCTTTAAAAAAAATACATATTTTTCAACACAAATTGTACCCGCATTTAATCCAAATATTTTTAAACAATATACAGAATATAAAATGTTTTTTTCATCTCATTAAATTGGTAAAATTACCTCCCCAGTAACAAATGTAGGCCAATGAAAGCCTACACTGCTGCCTGCAACATTGAACCACTCCAGAATGCCTGACTCATTATTCTGATGTTGCAGGCAGCTAATAATTTTTTTGTAATCAATTCAATTCAGCACTTAATCAGATCCACGAGGAGCCTAATGAATAATTCAGTGTCGTCCTCTGAGAACCTCCTGGGGTCAAAGACAAACGCTTTTCTGACAGGCAGCTAGCTAGCTGCGTCACACAACCGCCACACTGCTGCACACCTCAGCAAGAATAGAATCTGAACTTAATAGTTGCCTACCCTACAGTAGCTTGCTTGAACTTGGAGACTGAGAAATTAGACTATAGGCTGCCGCAGTGCAATATACTGTATATGATATCTAGAGGTGGTTGTGGTTTCAATACTATGGGCTAGTGTGGAACACAGTTGTGTAAATCTGTTCTTTGATTGTGGGTGTAAGTTGGGTGTAAATAAAAAATCAATAGGCCTACAAAGCAAGCCTAGGTGGAATTGGCCTGTCTGACCTACTTTTCTAGGCTACATGCTCTCCACAGGCAAATTCTAATGAAAATGGCCTGGCTGACAGTCTACCTTTCTAGTTTTTCCCACAGCATGTGGTCGGTGCATGCGTAGGAGCATTGCCATGGCGAGGCTATACGCTGTTACAGGCGAGAGCTGCGGTAGTTGTGGGGGTGGTGGTTTAGCTCACAGATGCATCACTATGCATCTACATCCTCATCCAGTGTTGACTCTAACCATAAGTGTTTATTCTATCTCTAAATTCATTAAAGGCCCAGTGCACTCAAAAACGTGATTTTTCTGTGTTTTATATACACTGATGTTGAGTTGCACTCTACAAGGTGTCGAAAGCGTTCCACAGGAATGCTGGCCTATGTTGACGCCAATGCTTCCCACAGTTGTGTCAAATTGGCTGGATGTCCTTTGAGTGGCGGAACATTCTTGATACACACAGGATACAGTTGAGCGTGAAAAACCCAGCAGCGTTGCAGTTCTTAACACAAACCGGTGCGCCTGGCACTTACTACCATACCCCGTTCAAAGGCACTTACATTTTTTGTCTTGCTCATTCACACTCTGAATGGCACACATACACAATCCATGTCTCAATTTTCTCAAGGCTTAAAAATCCTTTAACCTGTCTCCTCCCCTTCATCTACACTGATTGAAGTGGATTTAACAAGTGACATCAATAAGGGATCATTGCTTCCACCTGGATTCCCCTGGTAGTCTATGTCATGGAAATAGTGTTCTTAATGTTTTGTATACTCAGTGTATGTTTCTTCAGTATGAGGTTGGAATAATACTGTGAAATTGTGAACATTATGATAATGCCCTTTTGGTATAAGAGCGGTTTGAAAATAAATTTCAATCTGTTTAGGTTGGATGGAATTTTGGCCTGCCTGCTGACATAATCAAGTAGTAAATTAGTTAATAGACCAATTAGAAAGATAGTCCCAAACCTCTCTGCCAATAACAGCTAGTTTTCACTTTTCCACTCCCCACTGAGACCACTCTCAGATAGTCCTAGCAAAATCCTTGCTTGAGAAATTGCTCTTTGCTAAGAAGCAATTTTTGTATATTTTTGACCATTTTAATTGAAAACATTCACAGTAAGGTACTTAATTGTTACCCAGAAATGATTTGATATTGAGATGAAAATGGCTGCATTGGACCTTTAAAGTAGAGACTTGCGTTTCTAATGGAGGGGGCTATGCAGTGCTTTCTCTCTGTTACTCACTGTGTCCTGTTCCTCTCTCTCCCTCTGTCCTCCTCTCTCCCTCCCCTCCAGTCTTCCTGCCTTTCCCACTAATCCCACTTTCCCCTCCTATTTTCTCTTTCTTCGCATCTGTGCTCCCCACTCCTCCCTCTCTCTCTCTCTCTCTCTCTCTCTTTCTCTCTCTCTCTTTCTCTCCTGCTTCTATTCTTGCCAGTCTCTCTCTCTTTTTCTTTCTCTCTCTCACTCTAACACACACTCTCTCTACTGTTTTTCTCCCTCCCTTTCTACCTCTCCCATTTCTCTCTCCCCCAAGGTTACTTTCATTCCTATACAGGCACTGCAGAGTTTTTCCCTTTGTTCTGGAAGGCATAAGAGATGAGAGAGATGAGGAACAAAGACTAAGGGGGGAAAGAGAAGGAAAGGGAGGAGATGAAGGACAGAGTTAGGTATAGAGAAGGGAACTAATGGGATTAACAGAGGGGTAAAAATCTATATTGTTATTTGTCACGTAACCATATCAGTATGGTGCACACACATGCACACCCACACACATACAAAACAACAACATACTGGACGTTAACAATCTGGCTTAATAAGGTTTAGGAGGGTGTTAAGAGGAGAGGTGAGTTGGAGTGTATAGTAGTGGAAGGTGTCGGTAGAGGACAAGTTTACCTGAATACACCAGCATTCATTTTCATTAGCTTCCTATTGTCACAGCATTGTAGAGAGGGAGGAAGGGATAACATATTTTTATTAAAGAAAAGCAGAGTGGCTGCAGTCAGCAGTAAATACTGTAAGAATCTGGGACAGAGATGCTAAATTTAGGGATCAGAGAAAGAAGAGGGAGTGGGGTAGCAGGGGATGAAGAATGGAGTAGGGTTATTGTATGATAACATTTATGCCATCTATATGGATCTATGATCTCTGTGGTAACTTCTTTCTGCACAGGGTGAACTTTAAATTACATTATGCAAAGGAATTGTATTGCCCTCTCAGGAATTCTGTCTTATTTACATTGGTCTCATCCCCCACACCAGCCTTTAGATGCTGTAACACCCTGTGGAGATTGGGCCTGGGTGGTCAGGTTACTGTAAACTTGGTATAGTTTGATTGGTTAATGGTGGTTGGTTTTGGTTTGAAAAAGTTACATTTCCAAATGTTATAAATGTAATGAAATTATAACCTTTATTGAGTCTCTTAACCTGTAGCCTGTCCATGGATGAAGGTTGTATAATCAATTCTAATTTCCTAGGCTTCTAGGCATTCTCTATGATCATGCTTTGTCTTGTAAGTAAACCTTAGGATCTATATGCCTAGAATTATGCTTAGTTAATGTCAGTATTGCTTTGTAACTTAAGTTTTATGTCTTGTATGTGTATCCATTCATTTTACAAAGTTATTAAATAATACTTGCTTTGATATTCACTTCCTTGATATTAGTCAGCCATACCCATAGTACTTGATTGAACATGGTTTTACTGTAATATTTAACGGAGTCAGAGGGCATAGGCCCACCCATGGCTGCACCCCTGCTCAGCCATGTGAAATCCATAAATTGGGGGCTAGTTTATTTATTTAAATTGACTGAATTCCTTTTATGAACTGTAACTCAGTCAAATGTTTGAAATTGTTGCATGTTGCGTACATCTTTTTGTTCAGTGTATATGTCTTTGCAAGGAAAGTCAAACTCTCCACAAGGATGGAGATAAACCAACGTGTCGACCATTTTCCCCCCTCCACACAGCAGGACTCCCTCATCACGACACTGTGAGCCTGACTCACGTCTGCTACATTAGCCTGCACAAAACATTGGTGACGAACCTAGCAAAAGTTGGGGCCTTAATCAGACACATCATTTATACTTTCACAGCACAATCTGATTTGACTAAATGTTATGCTGTTTTCAAATGAAACAAAATACCTTGCTCTTGTTAAATCTTTTAGAATGGGTTTGTTTGTTTGAGCATGTAGAGTGGTGTTACATTGGTAATCAATTACGTTTTTCTTTGTGTGTCGAACTCATTGCAATATTAATAGAAATTGAATGTCAATAACTTGTTCATGATTAATATTTTTTGCCCCATGTTGTCAAATTGGAAGAACCACTTTTCACAGAGTGCTGTCATAAATTTTAATCAACTAGATGAAAATTGTAACTGAGATTGGTCTTAAAGGAAATGACATCAACAGTCAATTAAATATATTCATACTGACTGCCATTAGGTCCTATAAGAGCTCTTCACACTAATCATCAAACAACACCAATCCTGAACGCTCAGAGCCCCAGTCAACGCTAACTGGGAATCATTTAAGATACTCTTTGAAGAGTTAGGATTTCAGACATTTTCAGAAGATGGGCAGGGACTCTGTTGGCCTAGCTTCAAGGGAAGCTGGTTCCACAATTGGGGTGCCAGGACACAGAAAGCTTTGACTGGGCTGAGCGAGTTGATCCCCCGTAGGGGTGAGATGGCCAAGAGACTAGAAGTGGTCTCGGGTTGAAATGTAGGGTTTGAGCATAGCTTGAAGGTAGGGAGGGGCAGTTCCTCTTGCTGTTCTGTTAACCACCATGGTCTTGTAGTGGGTGCGAGCCTCGACTGGAAGCCAGTGGTGTGCGTATGAGCGGGGTGACATGGGAGAACTTGGGAAGGTTGAACACCAGGTGGGCTGTGGCATTCTGGATAGGTTGCAGGGGTTTGATGGTAGTCTAGACAGGAGATTCCAATAGCTGTGCAGAGTTGATTGACAGGAAGACAGGTGCATGATGGGACTGGAAGTGCTCTCTCTCCCACACACACTCAAGCTCCTCCCTCTATCTCTCTGTAAGCTACTCACTATGTAAATGAGAAAGCATGCGTGCATGTTGGCATGTGCACGTGGCAGCTCAGGAGCAGTGCTGAGTGAGAGTGTGTGCTACAGGGACAACCTAATAACTCTTTATGAACCCTTTTTTCTAATAGTGTGCGGTTAAAAAGGATAAACTGTTCTATCGGATAGGAGACAGTTGTTGAGAGTGTGTGAATATAGTCCAATGTGTATATTTGTAAGGAATCATTTCAGGGAATTTAAGTCAGAAAAATGTACTCTTGAAACACTTACATGGTCCCTTCAAACAAATGATTGGCACAAAAGCTTACAGTAAATAGTCAATTTCTTTAATACAGACTTTGTTCTTTTCTAATAAGAAATACAATACAATAACACAATATAAATAATATACAATACTATCATATCTCTATATACATGACCATAAATGTACAGTACACATATACAGAAACACAAATACATTTAGATGTTTCATCTCTTCCACGTGTGTCTTCTCACCCTCTCACTTACCACGACTGATATTATGGCCAACAGATGACTGCTGCAACCCAAAACACTACTTCCTCTCAAACCCCTAAGAGCTAGATATTAAAGTATTTACATCCCTGATCATGTACATATATATAAATACACAGGAATCCATTCCTTCCGTCTGGCACCAAAGCGAAGAAAGAGGGAACAAGGGGAGAGAAAAATGACCTATACTATAGTACCCAACAAACAACCCTGAAAAAACTCCTTCACACTTGAGAGCCATACATAGTCTACCCAAACTGTTGATCATATGTAGTCTACCTGCATGGCAATAACTAAGCTAATACCTATCAGAATAAGTGAATGAGGGCTGGTGCAAGGGTGTAACTGATGTTCAACATGCTTCAGGGGGAGATTGATATAAATCCCTGAGGAGGAGGGAGACACAGATAGAAAACAACCCCCAAGAGCTGCTCCAGGACCTGTTTATCTTTGGGGCCTGGGGTGGTTCACAGTGGTGTTCCACTCTGCTGACTTGTCCCATTGATAAACAGTTGTGAGGGTTACCAAATATTGCCCTTTGATTCCTAAAAGTCCTCTATAAAATGGATGTTTCACTAGTAAATGAACACCATGCTCTAATCACATGGTTACAGTTCTACATGGTTTGGAGGTTATCTTCGCAGGTATCATGTCAGGTGCTCCACCCATATCGCCATGGCAACAGGGCATTGCAATCAATCAACAGGTGAAGTCCTTCCCTCTTCTGTAGTCTAGCCCATGAGAACAAGCATGAGAACAATCCCACAATGCTATGTTCACATCCTCAGGGAGGTCGAAGATGATCTATTATATTGATAAGATAGTCGAGTGACCGCTCTCACGTGCCAAGATGCCACGTGCGTCCACTTATATCAGTGAATTCTTAACAACCTAACCACTACGAAACTTTAATACGATCAAATAAGCCTCATGTAGCAAATTAGCAATTACATTTTTTGTTGACAAAATTTGACACTCTCTCATTGACCTCAATACAAAAATTCCTCACTTCGTAGTCTTTGTAGTCTGAATAGATTTTTCTCACTTTGCCTTTTCCTCTCTGGGGAGGCTCAGCCACTGTTGACGCTTTATTGCACATGATCACACACACACACACACACACACACACACACACACACACACACACACACACACACACACACACACACACACACACACACACACACACACACACACACACACACACACACACACACACACACACACACACACACACACCATTCTTGTAAACACAATACACATACAGTAAAACATTCAGAACCATGGGAATCAATTAGGAACTGAATTAAGGCATGACTAATCAAATTATAAAATGTCACTGGATATTGACTCTCACTGAGTTCTGTGTGCAGGTAGATATTGTGTGCTTACTTGCTCTGTGAACGACTACAGGTTGATCAATGTGCATACATGTATGCAGGGGCGAAAATCTGATATCAACTTTGGAGGGGACAATTACATGAAATTTTCTCAAGAGCAATTCCTGAGGGGGACACCAAAAGTAGTGCTGTAACACATAGCCTACATTGTAATATGGTAAATGTATATTGAGGAACCAAAGAAATAAGGTGTTTGCCGTACTCCTAACTACTGGTACCCAAAACTACACAACTAATCACAACAGCAATACCATTGCCTTTAACATATCTTAGTTCAGTCACCAGTTTAAGTTGAGAGTGGGGGTATCCATGGCATTTTCCAATTATGTTCCTATTTTACAAGTGAAAAAAATTGAGAACCTTTCATAATGTTGCCAAACAAAGACTCAACAAACTTACCTGAGACTCCCTGTCTCTGCCAGTCTGTCCCTGCATATCTGTCCCCAACTCTGCTGTCTGTGTACCATCTGTTGCCTGCTCTGCCTAATGACATCATTGTGAAACATTTCCATTAGAATTTCATTTCTTTCTTATGAACATTTTATTAACTAGTCTTTGAGATATTAGGCTACTAGGGTTCTTACTTTGCGTTTTGGTGTACTGAAAAATACTCTGATGTCCGTCTTTTATTTTTCTGCCATTTTTCTACCTGGCTGGCTGGCTACACACACACACAGTGTGTAGGTTATTTACAGTAGGAGATGGGCTTCTATCATCTTATCTTTTATTATTCTATTTGGGCTTCGATCTAAAAGGTAGCTAGCAAATGTGAAACGGATTAAAATGACAAGAGTTGACAGCTGTATGAGTTCACCATTTACACAACATATGCTGCAACCTTTTGTAATTTTAATAGTTTGTTTCATATTGGCTGGCTTCCAACAATAGCTGAATTTGCAAAGCTAGCGAGCACCAATTCCGTTTCAGTGGTGTTTGCTATAATCTTTGCTACCCGGGTTAAATAAAGGTGAAATAAAATAAATAAATAAAAGTTCCCTTGCGACAATTTAGCTTTTGCAACGAGACCATTAAATATATTTAAGACAATGGTAGAAGAGAGTGTAGTTCTGTTCAGTTTGGACTCCAGTTTATCGCTAACCTTATCACAGGGACTTTGAAGCACTAACTTACATCATCTGCATGCTGATCTTGGAATAAATTGACGATAGCAAAGATTCCATCTTTGACGAGGCCACATAAATGGAATAGGTACTAGCTAGCTTAATAGTTAATATTTGCACGCTAGCTCTGCATATTCAGCTAGTGTGTGTGCGCGATTGACTGGATTAACCTCACGTCAGTTACGTTCATTGAGTGCCATTCAGACAGTGGATACGACCCCTCTGTTACCTTGCCAACTAAGGAACTGGCAGTGGATCAAACCATTGTGAGGCAAAGGGTGGGGGGGTCGCGATCTTTTGAAACTTAAAAACGCGCTATTAAGTGTCTATAATCAGCACAATTGCTTTCATTGCGTATAATTATTAATATTATTTAAATTACATAGTTATGTTTCAGTGATATATTGGGGGGGACAAATCATATTTTTCCCAGGATGCGGGGGTCGTGTGTCCCCCGTCCCCCCCGGGATTTCCGCCCCTGCATGTATGGATTGTGTGGATTGTTGCTGTTTACCTGTACTGGAATGTATCTAAAGTAACTAAGGTTGTGGCAGAGCAGGTGATGTCACATATTGCTTGGTAGCTTGGTGTTGCCATGGAGACGGAGCAGGCATCTTGCCTGGGGGAATAATGAGGAGCTGTGTATATCACAGAGCAGGTCTGATATTAATTAGAGCTCTGGGCTCACCTGCCATCATCACACCTGGATGGAGGGAGGAGCTAATGATGTCTCCTGACCTTTGTCAACTATCACATGTACGCATACACACAGACAGACACACACACAGACACACACACCCTCTCATTCTCTCACAGCCACTGTCAGACAGTTACTGGTGGCGTCACTGCCCTCCAGTCGAGGCTTGCGTCCCTTCCTCTGTCCTCCCCCCTCCACCCAGGAGTTGTGAATAACAGTTCCCCCGCTGGGTGCTGGGTCCACCTGCAGCAGGGACACCACCCTCTTCTTGACACGAGTCTTCAGCGCTTTACGCAGCTTCTGTCTGGTGAAGGCATAGAGCAGCGGGTGGAAGATGGTGGTGCCATATGCCATGGCCAGGAAGCAGAGCCTCACACGTACCAGGCTGTCATTGGGGCCCAGGCACAGGATCAACACGTTGACCATGGACAGAGGAGCCCAGCAGCCCAGGAAGGTGGAGATTATGATAAGGGACATCTTGAAGACTCTCCGCTGGCGTTCCCGCCGGTCTCGGTGACGCCTCACGGCCCGCCTCAAGGCGATGATGGCTGACACAGAGGCCTGGACACCTGGGCGGTCTGCCGCCACCGGCGGGGGGGAGATGGCGTCAGTGGAGGTAGGGGCCTGGGGGGCAGGGGTCGCTGGGGTGGTGGCGATGGGGGTGGTGGCGGTGGTGTTGGTGACCCCCGTGGCCCCGCTGTCAGAGATGACCAGAGGCATAGAGGAGAAGGCTGGGGGGGAGGTGGGGGTGGGAGATGGAATGAGGGGCGGGTGGGTGAGGTGCTGGTTCTGGCTGGAGGAACCTCCCCCCTCTGTGGCCAGACTCAGCCCCTTCCTCCTTCGTCTCCGCCTGCGGATCCTGCAGCCTGAGTCCTTATTGGAGGCCCGTGGGCCCCTCTTGATGTGGGTGCCAATGCGGATGTTGAGGGCCTGCAGGATGCGGTAGTATGTGAACAGCATGACAATGACGGCGATGAAGAAGCAGGGCACTTGCAGCAGAAGGTGGTAGTACATGGCCAGCCCTGTGTGGTAGCCCTGCCCCCCTACACACAGCAGTGTCCGGTTCTGCCACACTGGCGGCAGGTGGTGGGAATAGTAGGGAGTAGAGGGGGAGGAGGTTGTGAGGGTCAGCCCAGTAGGGTTTAGCCGAGTGGGGGTCAGCCCAGTAGGGGTCTCAGGGTCAGATTCTGGGCCAGAGGTTAGATCCCCCATGTCCATCTCCCCCCCTCCTCTTCCTACCTCGCTGTCTTCCACCTCCGCCCCCGAGAAGAAGAAGTCCCCCTCCAGGAAGGGCAGGAAGAAGACGGCCAGTGACATGGCCCAGACAGCGGTCAGGAGGAGTGCAGCTCGCCGCGGGGTCAACAGCCGTGTGGCTGGCCGGACAGAGATGTCGTAGCGGTCCAGGCTGATGACCAGCACATTAATGGCCGTGGCCACACTGGTGAAGGTGACGCAGGCCTCATGGAAGCAGCACAGAGTAGCCAGGCTGCCCCCGCCACTACCGTCTGCTGGGAGCAGGATGACCGCCACAGTCAGCGGCAGACACAGCACACACACCAGGATGTCCAGCACGTGCAGGCTGACCGTGACCATGTTGCTGACCGAGTCGACCAGGTTGGACTGGGCGCAGTAGAGCACCAGCACGGTCAGGTTGCTGCTGAATCCCAGCACCAGCTCCAGCATCAGCACACTGGTGAGGGACACCTGAAAGCCCAGGGGTAAGGGGGGGCTCCAGCCCTCCTCAGGCCCCGGTGAGTCCCCTCCCACCAGAAGCCCCGGCCCCTGCCCATCGCTAGTCTCCAGAAGGTTGCTGTAGCCCTCGGTCTCCATGGACACCGCGGCACTCGTTCACGCATAGCAATGGCCACGCCAGCCCATTTCCCGTCCTCTCCCTTTCTCTTGGCTATGACGGGACCCCGATGAGGGTGATTGAGTGGTGTGCAGCTCTCGGAAATTCTGTGGCGAGAGAGGGAGAGGGAATAGCTCAGTTTAGCTAGTATAGCCACATTCAAATATAGCACATCCTAAGTCTCCAACAACAAATGTGTGACAAACATGTTATTTTTCATGAAATAGGGTGCAGCTATGAGGAGAAACAACAGTAACAGTGTGATCAGTTTTCTTGGCAGCTGACTGTATAGACTAGGCTAGAGTTATGATGGATGATCAGAGCTGCGACAACGACATGTGTCATGGAGGCAGTGGAAATAGTCCTGGGGGTGGGAGTACTTTCCTCTCTCCGAGGGTGGCACGGAGTTAATAGGTGTGTGTGTGTGTGTGTGCTGTGCATGTGTGTGTGTGTGTGTGTGTGCTGTGCAGTGAGGGGTGAACAGATGGAGGTAACACAAACAGCCCACAGCTTTTAAACAAGCCATCAGGGAGATACTGGCCTACAGAACTCCCTACCTTCTGT
This sequence comes from Salmo trutta, assembly GCF_901001165.1. Classification (NCBI taxonomy): domain Eukaryota; kingdom Metazoa; phylum Chordata; class Actinopteri; order Salmoniformes; family Salmonidae; genus Salmo; species Salmo trutta. The sequence continues at coordinate 31,727,854 of NC_042972.1, read as the reverse complement.
ATTGTTCTGCCTGGCTGTATCCCTGCACCAGTAAGGAGCTGCATATCTCACTGCTCACACTCTGAGTGAGTGAGTGGGTGGGTGGTTCATCCTTACACAACATACATCCTCCATTAACTAGGTCAGATAACATACATACAATATGAAAGCCTGCTTTTAGCAAAAAAATACTCATAAATATATGTCCAGATACAAGAAAAGCACTTTTCCAATGATATCAGTGATGATTAATCTACATATGAGTACAGTCTTTCTCTGCCCACAGACGATTGTGATGCACAACCATGAGAAGGTGAAACACAAAACCATTAAACACCCTCCAAACCTTGCTTCACTTAATTTCACCACCCGTGTAAAACTGTGGATAGCTAACGAGAGGAGAGGTTTGCCATGACAATGAGCAGGTTTCAGTGTTCCTCGTTGGGCTGCGTGGGAGAGCTCGCGGGGCTTGTCGACCTAGCCCAGGCCCAACCGAGTGTGGCAGTCAATAGTTTTCAGAGAGACACGTAATGAAGACAAATGATCCACAGACAGTGGCACATAAACAAGGCTAACAGGGATGAAGGACCCAGCAGCAGCACCCCCCCATCTCTTTTCTCTCTTCTGTCTGTTTCTTCAGAGCCTTGCCCTGCCTCCCTCCATCTTATGTTGTCCTAGTTGGCACATATTGGCTTTCAAGTTGGATTCTCTCACAGACATACGGTTCTGCATTATGCTCAGAACCTTATGCAACCCAGTTGAATTGGTTAAACTAACTCCTTAGCTTGAAATATCCCCACCCACCCACACCATCCAATTGCTAGCTTTTAAGTGGCTGCTGTAGCTGGCTAAAGGTGTTTCAAAAAGGCTGTCACATGTTTACGAGACAAAGGACCAGAGATCTAGGGCTCTATTTTCGGCTGGCGCTAAGGAGGCGCAAGAATCAAAGCAGGTTAGTTTGCAATTTCGTCATGTAAAAACTGGCACACTGGCATTTCCCACCCCTTACGCCAGGTTCTGCAATTTACCTGTTTAACATCAGCTAGGCTTGAGCTGAGGTGGGAGGAGAGGGGTTGAAATACACTATATATACAAAGGTTTGTGTACACCCCTTCAAATTAGTGGATTCGGCTATTTCAGCCACACCCGTTGCTGACAGGTGTATAAAATCAAGCACACAGCCATGCAATCTCCATAGACAAATACTGGCAGTAGAATGGCCTTACTGAAGAGCTCAGTGACTTTCAACGCGGCATCATCATAGGATGACATCTTTCCAACAAGTCAGATTGTAAAATTTCTGCCCTACTAGAGCTGCCCCGGTCAACTGTAAGTGCTGTTATTGTGAAGTGGAAACGTCTAGGAGCAACAACGGATCAGCCGCGAAATGGAAGGCCACACAAGCTCGTCTGTCCTCGATTGCAACACTCACTACCGACCTCCAAACTGCCTCTGGAAGCAACGTCAGCACAATAACTGTTCGTCGGGAGCTTCATGAAATGGGTTTCCATGGCCGAGCAGCTAAGCTAGCCTAAGATCACCATGCTCAATGCCAAGTGTCGGCTGGAATGGTGTAAAGCTCACAGCCATTGGAAACGCGTTCTCTGGAGTGATGAATCACGCTTCACCAGCTGATGAATCTGGGTTTGGCGGATGCCAGCAGAACGCTACCTGCCCCAATGCAGAGTGCCAACTGTAAAGTTTGGTGGAGGAGGAATAATGTTTTTTATGGTTCGAGCTAGGCCCCTTAGTTCCAGTGAAGGGAAATCTACTTAGGGGGTGGATCAGCTTTAATATTGCAGATAGATTGTTGCTTCCATCAATGTAATTGTTTGCATCATTTCCAATGAAGGGAAATCTTAATGCTACAGCGTCCAATGACATTCTAGACGATTCTGTGTTTCCAACATTGTGGCAACAGTTTGGGGAAGGCCTTTTTCTGTTTCAGCCCGACAATGCCCCCGTGCACAAAGCAAGGTCAATACAGAAATGGTTTGTCGAGATTGGTGTGGAAGAACTTGACTGGCCTGCACAGTGCGCTGACCTCAACCCCATCGAACAGCTTTGGGATGAATTGGAATGGCGACTGCAAGCCAGGCCTAATCGCCCAACATCAGCGCCTGACCTCTCTAATGCTCTTGTGGATAAATGGAAGCAAGTCCCCGCAGCAATGTTCCCAGAAGAGTAGAGGCTGTTATAGTAGCAAATGAGGGACCAACTCTATATTAATGCCCGTGATTTTGGAATGAGACATTCGACGAACAGGTGTCCACATACTTTTGGTCATGTAGTGTATTTGAGGTGTGTCCTTAAAAACATGCACCCATATGCCAATTTCAATGGCTGGTCTCAGACGATCCCGCAGGTGAAGAACCAGATGTGGAGGTCCAAGGTGCACCTGTGTAATGATAATGCTGTTTAATCAGCTTCTTGATATGCCACACCAGTTAGGTTGATGGATTATCTTGGCAAAGGAGAAATGCTCACTAACAGGGATGTAAACACATTTATTAAAAACATTTTAGAGAAATACGTTTTTTTGTGCGTACAGTATGGAACATTTCTGGGATCTTTTATTTCAGCTCATGAAACATGGGACCAACACTTTACATTTTTGCTTAGTGTACTTAGAACAATGTGGACTGCAAACATGTTCAACATATTTAGCAAATATGGGATAGGCCTAGCTACAATTTGTTATTTTGTTTCTGTAGGCTATTTAACAAACTAGGCTATAACGGACTAGTGCTGCATTCGTAACCAAATTGGAGGTGGGAATTTACATTTTACATTTTTAGTCATTTAGCAGACGCTCTTATCCAGAGCGACTTACAGTAGTGAATGCATACATTTCATACAATTTCATACATTTTTTTTTTTTATCCTGTGCTGGCCCCCCGTGGGAATCGAACCCACAACCCTGGTGTTGCAAACACCATGCTCTACCAACTGAGCTACAGGGAAGGCAGCTGTGAAGTCATCTGCATTACTCTCCTCTGCTCTGCTCTCCTGTCATCTGCTCTCCTGTCATCTGCTCTCCTCTCCTCTGCTCACCTCTGCTCTGCTCTCCTCTGCTCTGCTCTCCTCTCCTCTGCTCTCCTCTGCTCTGCTCTCCTCTGCTCTGCTCTGCTCTGCTCTCCTCTGCTCTGCTCTCCTCTCATCTGCTCTCCTCTCCTCTGCTCTCCTCTGCTCTGCTCTGCTCTCCTCTGCTCTGCTCTCCTCTGCTCTCCTCTCCTCTGCTCTCCTCTCCTCTGCTCTCCTCTCCTCTGCTCTCCTCTGCTCTGCTCTCCTCTGCTCTCCTCTCCTCTGCTCTCCTCTGCTCTGCTCTGCTCTCCTCTGCTCTCCTCTGCTCTCCTCTCCTCTCCTCTGCTCTCCTCTCCTCTGCTCTCCTCTGCTCTCCTCTGCTATCCTCTACTTGCCTCTCCTCTGCTCTCTTCTCCCATCATGTCTCCAGTTTAAAGCCGCAGCTAGACAAAGTAAAAAAAAGTCATTATGTTGAACCTTGTTCCTCGTAATCCAATAATGGGATCCGTGGTGTTTGAGGTGTGGCTGGAACATCAATGTAAGGCATCATCGATCTGCCAATTTAACGGGCCTGAGACAAGAGAGAACACACACACACTCCCCAGAACACCTGGAATGAAGTCGCTCTGTTGTGATACATCCTGTCACTGTGTAAGCTCTCTGGGAGGTGATTTGTTGCAACCTTTAAAAGTTGCCTGCAACTTGGGCTAAGTATTTATGTAGACACGTTCTCATTGATAGTATTGTGACAATGGAACAAGGGAAGGGAGATGTAATGAAAAAGAAGATCAGTTTTGTATGGATGATAAGATGATGATGTTTGAAAATAACTTTGACATTCATAATAGACACATACTGTATATTCTGAGTCCTAAATGGCACCCTATTCCCAATATGGGCTCTGGTCGAAAGTAGTGCACTACACTCTTAGAAAAAAGGGTTCCAAAATGGTTCTTCATTTGTCTCCTTTTTGGTTCCAAGTAGAACTCTTTTTGGTTTCAGGTAGAACCCTTTTGCGTTCCATCTACCTGGAACCAAAAAATATTTTTCAAAGGGTTCTAGATAGCAAAAGAATGTCTAAGAGTGTATGTAGGTAATAGGGTGCCATTTGGGACGCACACAGAGGCAGTAACAGTATAGTATGCTAACGGTGATGACACATATTGCTGTAACGTTTTTAAAGGTTGGCCTATAGTATAGTGCTGAATGGATGGCCTTGCCTGTCTAGACCAGTGTTTCCCCAACTCCAGTTCTTGATTATCCCCAACAGCACACATTTCTGTTGGAGCCCTGACAAACTCACCTGATTCAACTCATTGAGGGCTTGATGATTAGTTGACAAGTTGAATCAGGTGTGCTTGTTGGGGCACTCGAGGACTAGAGTTGAGAAACCCTGGGTTAGACCACTATGTGAGCGGATGAGATATTGATTTGGTCGCAGAGGGACAATAAAAACATGACAAGAACAATTGTTTTCACACCTATCACAGAGACAAAGATATCTCAATGGTGGTTAAACACAACAACATTTACCATGAAGTCCTTCAAACTTCAATATCAATACTGTCTCACCTCGAAGAATAACAGAAATCTACATTGACCAATTATCTCAGAAACCCATTTTCTTCAGAGATAGTTAAGGTGATATGGAAAAATAAATTTTGTTGACAAACAAAATCCAATGACAAAAATAGATGGCAGTTGTGATAGTAAAGAATAGCCTAAAATATATTTTAATCCTTATCCCTTCAAGTGACATTTAAATTACTTTTAACAATCCTCACATTAAGCAAATCAATACACAAATCTATCTGACGCATAACGTTACAGACAAAGGTCAAGAACGGAATGTTCCATGATCCAAGAGGAGGTATAAGGGATCGAGGGTCATGTGTGAAATGTCATAAAGGTTGTAGATATATAAAATGGCCTCCATTGGAAACTAAGATAAGATATAGATGCATTGAAGGCAATCAACAAATCATGTTAAATTAGGCTGGGGATGGACATATGCATATCGATCAATAATTTAAAGATTGATCACACATACAAGAAGCACACTTTTTACTATGCCATTTATTGAACAGGCTTCTTGCGAAAGCTCTGTAGTGAGAGACACTAAGTATTAGAGTTTTTCCCAATGTTCTTCAATCCTGGTCCTTGGGAACCACAGTGTGTGCAGGCTTTTGTTCCATCCAAGTACTAACACACCTGATTCAACTATTCAAGGGCTTGATGATTAGTAAATTAGTTGAATCATGTGTTAGGAGTAGTAGTAGTACTGGGCTTGAACAAAAGGTCCCCAGGACCAGGAATGAACACTGCTGTTTTTGACAATTTAATGTAAACAATGAAGTTAGAAAGACACTGAATGATTAGGAATAGAATGAGTGTTTCATGCTAACATGTATTAACTGCAGTTACTGCACTACAACAAAGCTAATAGCCTGAGGGGAGCATACATGAGTGAACTGACAGCAAGGTCAAACATTCTAATTGAGTGCATCAACAGGCTAATGTTTAGACAAAGTGATGAGCCAATGATTGTTGATCAGAATCACCTTTATTCACCAAGTACATTTACACATACTCAGAATTTTACTTGGTGATATGGTGCTGCTTGTGACAGACAACATTTAGAGACAGAATACAGACAATAAAGTTTAAACAAAGTGTTATGTCCTGACCATAGTAAGATGTGATTTTCTATGGTAGAGTAGGTCAGGGCGTGACAGGGGGTGTTTTTCTATGTTTTGTATTTCTATGTTTAAGTTCTACGTTTCTATTTCTATGTTGTTGTTTTTTTGGGTTGATCTCTAATTGGAGGCAGCTGGTCCTCGTTGTCTCTAATTGGAGATCATATTTAAGTAGGGGTTTTTCTTCCTGGGTTTTGTGGGTTAGTATATTTTGAGTAGTGTTTGTTTCTCTCTGCGTCACGGTTTGTTGTTTTGTCAAATTCAGTTATTTATGTATTGCAAAGTTTCACGGATTAAATAAAATGTGGAACTACAACCACGCTGCACTTTGGTCCCCTCTCTACGACAGCCGTGACAGTAGAGTTAGCATAAAGCTATAAGGGAATGAGCAGATATACAAATATACAGTGGGTATACGGTTTATATACAGTGGATTTACAAATTTACAGTATCAGTATGAATATATCTAAATGCAGAGAGACAGTGTAAATGCTGTATAGTGCAGTTATTTTGTGTACAGTTCAGAGATGGCTTGATACGGTGTGCAGCATAGAGTGCATAATCCTTTAGTCTCTATGGGCCAAATGGCTGGTTGATGAGGGCCACAGCACGGGGTAAGAAACATTTCAGGTGGCGGGAGGTTTTGGTCATAAGTGACCTGAACCGCCTGGCAGAAGGGAATTTTTGGAGGAGGTGGTGACCGGGGTGGGAGGGGTCGACGATGACCTTTCCTGCAGGCGCAGACCCAAACTAGGTGGTGATGGAGGAGGTGAGGAAGGACTCAACGATTGATGCATAAAACCGAATCAGGATTGACTGGAGATTGAGTTTTTTCAGCTGCAGGAAGTAGTACATACACTGGTGTACCTTCTTGGTGACCGCTGTGATGTTGTACTCCCACTTGAGGTTGTGGGCGATGATGGTCCCAAGGAATTTGAAAGATTCAGCCTTGCTAACAGCTGAGTCTTCAATCTTGAGGGGGCGTTTTCTGAAGTCAACCAACATCTCCTTGTTTTTTTCTGTGTTGAATTCCAAGTTTATTGTGACTGCACCAGGCCACCTGCCGGTCAACCTCTCCATGGTACATGGACTTGCCGTCGATGAGACCAACCAGTCTGACTCAAGAGACTCGAGTCTGACTCAAGTCACAAATTTGATGACTTGAGACTCAATTTGATAGATAATAAAATAACTTGAGACTTGACTTGGATCCTCAAGACTCGGGACTCAACTTTGACTTGAGACTGATGACCTGAAATTATCTGGCCAGGTTTTGTAATGTTTTGTCGCTCATTTTGAGACACAGTCTCCATGGATTACTCTCCACGCAGTCAATAGCCGCAGCATCAACCTTGCAACAACAAAAAGTGCAACAGATTGGCTAGTGAAACGCACACTCAACCCTTTAATTGGATCAGCAAACTGTCAATCAACACTGGCCAGCAGTTTGCTGATTTACTGTACAGTTATAGGATCAGGTGCAGGGCAAACGTCAAATTGTAGGGAGAGAGAATTGCCATAATAAATTAAATAAATATGCAGCTCCAAAAAAAAATTTGGCGGTCAAGAATATTAAGTGTTTACTTTGCAAGCTTACGAGCAATTGGGCATCAATCAACAATTGCTAGCATAGGCCTACTAGCATTTCATCATTCCATCCCAGTACTCTTTATTGCAACACTTGTTTAATGTTTGATAAGATACATTTTAATTTAGCCTACTATTTCTTACCCTCTGAGTGGGCGCGATGTTTATTGTGCACTTCGATGTTTGCAAGATTCATGAGGTAGAAGTTCTGTTTATTAAATTCAATGTATGGTTTTCATTGTTCATATTTTCAGGGATATTTCAGAGTTCTGTGTGTTTGTGTCCTATGTCTCAGTCATTCTGGTTGTACAGTGGCTTGCGAAAGTATTCACCCCCTTGGCATTTTTACTATTTTGTTGCCTTACAACCTGGAATTAAAATAGATTTTTGGGGGGTTTGTATCATTTCATTTACACAACATGCCTACTACTTTGAAGATACAAAATATTTTTTTGTGTGAAACAAACAAGAAATAACACAAAAAGCAGAAAACTTGAGCATGCATAACTATTCACTCCCCAAAGTCAATACTTTGTAGAGCCACCTTTTGCAAGACTCTTGGGGTATGTCTCTATAAGCTTGACACATCTAGCCACTGGGATTTTTGGCCATTCTTCAAGGCAAAACTCCTCCAGCTCCTTCAAGTTGGATGGGTTTCGATGGTGTACATTCATCTTTAAGTCATACCACAGATTCTCAATTGGATTGAGGTCTGGGCTTTGACTAGGCCATTCCAAGACATTGACATTTTTCCCCTTAAACCACTCGAGTGTTGCTTTAGCAGTATGCTTAGGGTCATTGTCCTGCTGGAAGGTTAACATCCGTCCTTTTTTTATAACCCAACCCTGATCTGTATTTCTCCACAAATTTGTCCCTGACCTGTTTGGAGAGCTCCTTGGTCTTCATGGTGCTACTTGCTTGGTGGTGCCCCTTGCTTAGTGGTGTTGCAGACTCTGGGGACTTTCAGAACAGGTGTATATATACTGAGATCATGTGACACTTAAATAAAGTCCACCTGTGTGCAATCTAACTAATTATGTGACTTCTGAAGATAATTTGTTGCACCAGATCTTATTTAGGAGCATCATCGCAAAGGCGGTGGATACATATGCACACACCACGTTTCCGCATTCATTTTTTTCATTTCGCTTCACCAATTTGGACTATTTTGTGTATGTCCATCACATGAAATCCAAATAAAAATCTATTTAAATTACAGATTGTAATGTAACAAAATAGGAAAAATGCCAAGGGGGTGAATACTTTTGCAAGGCACTGTATGTAATAGGAGGGCACACCCCAGTGCTCATAGAAATAAGCTACGTAGTCTGCGCGCCACGCTTTGGAGTCAGTACGTTGAATAAGAGAAATGTATTGCCTAAATATCATTAAGTCTGATTAAGACGTATATACCAATGTAACAATGGTTGTGAAAATTGTCTTTTACTTTATACAAGCAGTTTATTGTTTAATTGCCAATTGGGTAATTGTATGGTCCTGAGAGGGGCCAAGTACTTTTATTTTGGCTAACACATTATGATTATGTATTTGTAAAATATGGACTTTATAGCAGTCATAAGGGCATGACATCAGCAGAAGGCGAGGCAGGTTGAAGTGCTAATTTATTTACAGGTCTTGGTGATCCAATTTTGAATGCGCCATATATTACAAAATACACAAGTAGATTTACCAAATGTACACAGGCAATATCCCAATTGATATTGCCTGTATATTACAAAATACACAAGTAGATTTACCAAATATACACAGGCTATACGCATTGTCAATTGACTCAAATTATGTAAATTAGCCTATCAGAAGCTTCTAAAGCCATGACATCATTTTCTGGAATTTTCCAAGCTGTTTAAAGGCACAGTCGAAAAATTACTTGTGACTTGCCAAAACTATAGTTTGTTAACATGAAATTTGTGGAGTGGTAGAAAAATGAGTTTTAATGACTCCAACCTAACTGTATGTAAACTTCCGACTTCAACTGTATATATATATATATATATATATATATATATATATATGTGTATTTTCTACTTGACTTGTTAAAAACTTGACTTACCTGTTCTTAGAATGCATGACTTGGACTGTATATATATATATATCTACTTGACTTGTTAAAACTTGACTTGTTAAAAACTTGACTTACCTGTTCTTAGAATGCATGACTTGGACTGTATATATATATATATATATATATATATATATATATATATATATATATATATATATATATATGTGTATTTTCTACTTGACTTGTTAAAAACTTGACTTACCTGTTCTTAGAATGCATGACTTGGACTTGACTGGAGACTCGACCTGTCCTGTTTGTGACTCGACAAGAGACTTGAACCGTGTGACTTGAGACTTGAACTGTGTGACTTGAGACTTGGACCGTGTGACTTGAGACTTGGACCGTGTGACTTGAGACTTGCACCGTGTGACTTGAGACTTGGACCGTGTGACTTGGACCGTGTGACTTGAGACTTGGACCATGTGACTTGAGACTTGTTTGAGACTCGAAAAAAAGTGTTATTTGGTCCCACCTCTGGTGGTGTCATCTGCAAACTTGGGTAGTTTGACTGATGCATTGTTGGAGTTACAGTCATTAGTGTAGTCTGAGTAGAGTAGAGGTGAGAGCAAGCATCCTTGCGGCGCTCTGTGCTGAGGGATAAAGAGTTCGAAAGGTGATTTCCCAGCTTCAGGTGTTGCGTCCTGTTGGTCAGGAAGTCAGTGATCCACTGACAGGTGGAGCCGGACACGTTCAGCTGGGAGAGTTTGTCTTGTAGCAATTCTGGGATGATGGTATTGAATGCAGAGCTAAAGTCCACAAACATTATCCTTGCATATGTCTTTGGGTTATCGAGGTGTTTGAGGATGTCTTGTGGGCCCAAGTTGACTTCGTTGTCCACAGACCTGTTAGCTCTGTAGGCAAACTGCAGTGGGTCGAGGGAGGCATCAGTGATGGTTTTGAGATTGGACAGCACCAGGCACGCAAAGGTTTTCATGATGACTGACTGAGGTGAGCACTACAGGTCTGTAGTCGTTCAGGCAGGACACTTAGTTTTTTGGGGACTGAAACAATGATAGAGGATTTGAAACAGGCAGGAACAGTGCATTGCTCTAGTGATTGGTTGAATATATAATTGAAAACAGGGGAGAGCTGGTCAGCGCAGTGCTTAAAGCTGCAATATGTAACTTTTTGGGCAACCTGACCAAATTCACATAGAAATGTGAGTTATAGATCTGTCAATCTTCATTGAAAGCACATCTAAGAAGTGGAAGATCTGTTCTATGTGAGCTATTTCTATGCTTGCCGTTCTTAAGTTTTGTAATTGGGCTCCCGAGTGGCGCAGCGGTCTAAGGCACTGCTTCTCAGTGCTTGAGGCGACACTACAGACACCCTGGTTTGATTACAGGCTGTGATTGGGAGTCCCATAGGGCGGTGCACAATTGGCCCAGCGTCGTCCGGGTTTGGCCGGTGTAGGCCGTCATTGTAAATAAGAATTTGTTCTTAACGGACTTGCCTAGTTAAAAAAAATTTAAAGTTGGTTTTGTACACCAGCTTCAAACAGCTGAAAATACAATATTTTGGGTTATTGAAAATATATTTCCCAGCGGTTTAGATAAACTGAAATTGGGCGAAATATTAGCATTTTAGCAACAGGAAATGGAAGAGCGATTTCTGCATATTGCACCTTTAAGTGTGGCTGGAGAGACCTTGTCCAGGCCGGCAGCGTTCTTGCTGTTCCGTTTCCTAAAGAGTCTGCTGACCTCATGCTGTGTGATGACCAGGGGTGGGGGAAGGGGGAGGGCAGCCTGGGACAGGATGGCGGGTACCTGGGATGGCAGAGGGGTAGAGTAGAGAGGAGCCTGGAGAGGTATGGGGAAGGGAGGGGTGGGTTTGGGTAGATGGGTGAGAGGCGGAAGTGGCAAGGAGGGGGAGGTGGAGGGGGGTATTGTCCTGGTGATTGAAGAGACATTGTGAGTCAAATCTGCAGTAAAACTATTTTAGTTTATTCGGCAGTGAGGGGTCATCTGCCGTCTGAGAGCTTTTGGTTTGTAGTTGGTAATTTGTTTTAGTCCTTTCCAGACAAACGAGCAGTCGTTGCTGGAGAACTGCTGCTGTAGCCTGACTTTGTACTGCTGTTTGGCTGCCTTAATTCCTGAGAGTAGCTTTTTCTTGGCCTCTCTGTAGAGGTCCCTGGTCTTGCTCCTGTGGTCTTCCTCTCTGGCAGAGCAGAGAGCCCTCAGCTCACCAGTGAACCATGGCTTGTCGCTGCTGTGTGATAGAAAAGTGTTTGATGGGATGCAGTTCTCCCCACATACACTGATGTAGGATGTGAACCTGTCTCTGTAGTCAAGTATGTTGGCATTGTTGTTCTTGAATATGTTCCAATCCGTGAACATGACAAGAATGAGAGATTGGTGTTGTCCCTATGTGACCCTATATTGATATGGACAACATGATGGACATCAAAGCAGTGACTCGCTCCTGCAGGTTCATGCTCTACAACATCCGTAGAGTGCAACCCTACCTCACAAAAGAAGCGGCGCAGGTCTTAATCCAGCCACTTGTCATCTCTTATCTGTACTACTGCAACTCTCTGTTGGCTTGTGCCATCAAACCCCGGCAACTTATCCAGAATGCTGCAGCTCACCTGGTGCTCAACCTTCCCAAGTTCTCCCAAGTCCCCCCGCTCATACGCACACCACTGGCTTCCAGTTGAAGCTTGCATCCACTACAAGACCATGGTACTTGCCTACGGAGCAGCAAGAGGAACTGCCCCTCCCTACCTATGCTCAAACCCTTGAGCACTCAAAGCACTCACACCCCTCCAGAAAAACACTTTCGTAAACGAACACTTGTACTTGACTCTTTTCCCGCTTCCTAGCTCTGACTTTGCTGATAGCTACTTTATTGAGGAAAAAGTTACTTACTATGACTGTGATATGTGGTTGTCCCACCAAGCTATTTTAAGATGAATGCACTAACTGTAAGAGTGTCTGCTAAATGACAAAAATGTAATAATGTAAGGAGAGGTAAACTCAAGTTATTCCTTTTGACAAGAGGCGAGAGGGTGAAGAGAGTACCAAGAGGCAGAGTCAGAGAGAGAGAGCTAGATGGTGTTGAGACATGGCAGGGAGAAAATGGAAGTAAAAAAGGTTGACAGACTGATAAGAGAAAGTAGTAAGGTCTCTACATGCGATCAGTAACCAAGAGGAAAAACTTGTAAGTGCAGTGCCAAGCTGTTCATCTTCAGATAACTGTTGCTGTGATCAACAACTTGTGTTTGCTACTTCCAGTAGTACTATCTGTAGTTACCATGACGATCTGGCTCATTTTAGGTAAAACATCAACTCTCCAGCCGACCAGGGGCCAGAGACCTTTTTTCCAGACAGGCAAACAAGTTGCCTCAGAAGTAACACTGAAGTGAGACAATGCCTATCTGTCTCTGTCCACCTGTTCTAAACAGGGATTGGAACCAGTTCAGGGAACAGAACAGAAAACTGCAAAATAACATTTTTAATGGAACAGAATCAGAACCGGGAACGAAAATAAGCTATACTATTCCGGAACAGAACCGTTATTTTAAAAGCATGGAAGCGGTTAACCCTTTCACACGTACCATCACACAGGGTGTGATCGTTCTACAGTGGTCCCTGAAGCGTACGATCACACCCCGTGTGATTAGAACGCTCATCTAGAACGCTCATTTAGAACGGCCAGTTTCGAATGACGCAACAATCAGCATTTGAACTGGCCAAACTTTTTTCAGAAACTATTTACACAAACACAGTCCTTACAAAGTTATGTCCAGAATGTTAGCAGTTTATTTTTGGATGCAATGTTCAGATATTCACAGAAGTGTATATATAGCATAACACGATCATCCTAACCGGAAAAATGTAGGCTACATTTGTCCTAGCGCTAACTGAGGAAAGATTGACCCAACACAAGCAGTCATATTTTCTAACTCTCGGCTGACATAAACTACAATATGAATTAGCTAATAGCAATTACTATGTATAATTAATCACATCACGGGAGAGCTCACCATTGATCGAAATAATTAGGTAAAACACTTTCTAGAAATTGAAAGTAATCCGTCGATTAGTTTCAGCGCGCAGCCATGCATTTTTTCCTCACAGAAACCGAAGATAATAAGAGAAGACAAGATGAGTTTGGTCTGTTTATAGTATGCATGTTGAAGGGGTGTGTCATCTACTGTCGTTCACATCCCACCATTCATTTCCAGAAGTCCTCAAAAAATGAGTGAACTCTTACTCACCTCATTTTGTTATAACATCTTTGGTCAAACAGATGATTACGTAAAACCCAGAATGCATTGTATGTCAACAAACATGGCTTCATACACATAGCTGGAATTAGCTTAGCTCATCATAATCAGTACAACCTTCAAAACATTATTTTACACACATACTATGCGCCCATTACAATTTATGCAAAAATCAGAACGCATGATTTATCACCGGTAATTGAAAAACGTGAATAAAATAGTAAATATATCAATAATACCACACAAAACATTTTCTGATAGTGATTTATTGATACAAATGGCGCGTGCAGGCAGTCAATCACGGTAACCTCTCACTCCCACTCTGAGCCATTCAGTGTTGTTGTTTATGTAACAATCACATCCTGGAATGGAGAGAACGTTCGAACATCATGTGCATAAAAAAACTCACGCTGGGGCGACCGTTAGAGATATTTGTAACTCACACGTGAAAGGGTTAATAATGTTAATTTACTTCATTTTTTCAGTCCCACAAAAAAACGCAACCAAGCACCTATGCAAAGCCCTCACTCAGTGTCTGCCTGCCAGCTGAAAATCGTTGCCAGTGTGTGTGTGTGTAGGCTACCTGCCCCTCCCCCTCTGAAGCATAGTCTACTGTAGACTACTGACATTACAAGCGTGATTCAGAAATTAGATGTTTTTATTAGAAAAGACTGGATTAACCTTTTCACTAGTTGCAAAGAAAATGCCATATCTCAGACTGGCCAATAAAAATAAAAGATTAAGATGGGCAAAAGAACACAGACACTGGACAGAAGAACTCTGCCTAGAAGGCCAGCATCCCGGAGTCGCCTCTTCACTGTTGATGTTGAGACTGATGTTTTGCGGGTACTATTTAATGAAGCTGCCAGTTGAGGACTAATAAAGCGTCTGTTTCTCAAACTAGACACTCTTCATGTACTTGCCCTCTTGCGCACCGGGGCCTCCCACTCCTTTTTCTATTCTGGTTAGAGCCAGTTTGCGCTGTTCTGTGAAGGGAGTTGTACACAGCGTTGTACAAGATCTTCAGTTTCTTGGCAATTTCTCGCATGGAATAGCCTTCATTTCTCAGAACAAGTATAGACTGATGAGTTTCAGAACAAAATTCTTTGTTTCTGGCCATTTTGAGCCTGTAATCGAATCCAAAAATGTTGATGCTCCAGATACTCAACTAGTCTAAAGGCAGCCAGTTTTATTGCCTCTTTAATCAGAACAACAGTTTTCAGCTGTGCTAACAAAATTGCAACAGGGTTTTCTAATGATCAATTAGCCTTTTAAAATGATCAACTTGGATTAGCTAGCACAACGTGCCATTGGAACACAGGTTGCTGATAATGGGCCTCTGAACGCCCATGTAGATATTCCATTAAAATCAGCCGTTTCCTGCTACAATTGTCATTTACAAAATTAACAACATCTACACTGTATTTCTGATCAATTTTATGTTATTTTAATGAACAAAAAAAAGTTTTTCTTTCAAAAACAAGGACATTTCTAAGTGATCCCAAACTTTTGAGTGTATGCAGCCTGAAAAACAAGGTTCATGAAATTGACAACTTACTAAAACATCAGAAAACATTCATATTCTGACCATCTCTGAAACAGACATAAATAATTCCTTTGATGATGCAGTAGTAGCTATACATGGTTATAGCATATACAGAAAAGATAGGAATGCAAATGGAGGAGGTGTATATGCTATATATGTCCAGAGTAATATTCCTGTGAGGCTGAGAGACGATCTCATGTCAGATGATGTGGAAGTAATATAGCTACAGGTTCAACTGCCTTACCTAAAGCCTATTCTCATAGGAATAGGCTTCTCATTTGGACCCTGACCTGGTTTATGAACTTTTGCCTGTCCTCGACCTGCCTCTTGCCTGCCCCTTGTTGTTTAATACATTTCAGAGACTCAAACCATCTGCCTCCTGTGTCTGCATCTGGGTCTCGCCCTGTGCCGTTATAAAAAGTATAGTCATTTGGACTATACAGAATGTGTGAAATGCTCGATAATGTATGTGATATCACCAGAGAGATGTATTATATTTGTGTTTTGTTTCCTGTTTGGACCACAGGAAGAGTAGCCGCTGCCTTGGCAGCAGCTGATTGGGGATCATAATAAAATACTAATACACTCGCCTGTGTGTGTTATTTGGCCAGCCAAGTATGCAGTAAACAGTGAACAATATAGCTGGAAGCAAGATGACACACCACAGACACAAAGTACAGCAGGCATGTGATTGACAGGTCAGACAGAGATGGAGGGGATAGGGGAAGAGATGAAGACAACCAGCCTCATGTTCTATTTAACAACAACCCAAATAGAGGAGAAACGAGGGGAAAATGCCAGTCCCTGAGGTCATTAAAGTTTGATGGCAGATCCAGCACATCTGCCCAACCAGGAGCAAAAACTCCTAACAAAACACAAGCAATCAATCAACTGATTTGGCCAAGTCAAAGGAACCAATAAGATCCCAGTTGCCTACAAGAGGCCCCTCATTACCCATTCAGAAGCTTCATTTGGACTCAGGGGGTGACATCAGAGCCTTGTGTGTTCCTCTGTGCCCTCTTCATTAGTTTGACTCTGTTCAGATCGATGTGTGACTGGTACAAACTTTGCATCAGTCACACATTATTTCAGAAAGACAGCAAGTTCTACCACCTCACCAAGCAGGCAACCAATAGACCTTGCTTATGGCTATCGAGCTCATGACGTTCAATTTGATCGAACTACTAGACTCAACCAGCAGATAGAAACATGGTTTTAGAACTTATAATAGAATTAAGTGCACACTGTCTTGTTGACAGATTTAACAAATAAACACAAAAAACTGTATTTATTGGTCCTAAGTAGAGGTGTGTCACTCTAACCAGAGCGAGAACTCTGCTCCATCTACTACAGTTATGGTGCTCTGTTGCTATGGCATAGGTGAGAGTTGACTGACAGCTAGTCAAGCTCCTATAGTTCCACTGTCACAGGAGGCAAATCTATAAACAGATCCGGCTGTCAATGTGACAGGTTCTCATTAAGACACACACACACAGCAATGGCCTTAGGAGAAAAAATGGTGTGACATCTGCAAAAGGACAGAGACCACCACTAAATCGAGAGTGAAAATATAGTGATAAAGTGTATTGATAGATGGGTACTGACAGAGAGAGGGAGCAAGGGGGAGGGACAGAGAAAGAGAGAGGGGGGTTGGAGGAAGAGAGAGAGTGATAGCGAGAGAGAGAAAGAGAATAAGAGGGCTAGAGAGAGAGCGAGAGAGAGAGATGGGAAGAGAGTGAAGAGACTGCTGACTCATGGCTGTCTTAGGTGTTTCTAATGTCCGCAGTGAGACAATCGATCAAAGGCTTAATTTTCCCACTCAATTCATCCCGCAGTGCTAACCGCTAGCAGCCTCCCTGGCAGCCAACCAACACCTAGCAGAAAAAACAGCCTGTCCAAGCCCAACACAGAGCATGCTACTGCCAGCTCAATGCAAAGAAGCCAAATGAGAAAAGAAATGTACCTGCCCGGTTCACTCTATTTTCTCTGGACAGTCATCAATAGTAAATAGAAATATTCTTACTACGGCTATTTTGTTTAGTGCTACTGGGATATGCTCTTTAAAATCTGACAGTAAAATAATAGAATACGCTCCACCTGTCATTTTCACTTCTGCTCCGTTCGCTTAAAGCACACCCCCACCACCCAACCATACACTGATATACACACTCACATGTACACACAATGCCTCCTGCGTCCCGCCTCAGGGATGGCTACGTCACACACGAGCACACACACACACGAGCGCACACACACACACACACACACACACACACACACACACAGACACACACGCCATATTGTGCCACCAATACACACAGCCTATCCCACCATCCACTGCTTCAAACCCCCACACAGGAACGTATCCTCTATCCCACATCACCACCACCAAACCACACAAACCCACTCCCCTTTGAAGATTGGTAACCATCTGTGGTAACTTACATCTTGTGTGTTTAAAAGACTGCTGGAACCCATCCACCTGTTTGAGAGTGAGAGTGAGACAGAGAAAGAGAAAGAGAGAGGGGGATGTAGGGAAGGAGTGATGAATGGGAGGGAGGTATAGAGGTGCAGATGGATGTTGAGTCGTGTAATCGCTTGAGGGGAATGTTTGAGCCCTATTCACTCCCTCTATCCAGCTCTCATTTGACCACTCCCAAACCCTCCTCCTCTTCTCTCCTCTTTTCCATCCATCATGCCTCCACCTTCTGTTGCTTGTTTTCTCTCTCCATATTTTCAGGATCTCCTCATAATGTAAATGTTTAGACCTTTTAAGCTATTTCTGTATCAGCTATAATACCAATTAAAAACAGATTTCCAATGGAAATCTCTGTAATTACAACTCTACTAATTTCTATCACCAACATGTTGTATTTCCTTATAAATACCAATACTTGCTCTTTAAAAGAGCCTTTGGTTCCCACTCTCTCTCTCTCTGCCTTACTCAGACAAACGGACACAGATGGCCTAACACCTACACAAAACAGCCCACAACTCACCCACCCAGCAACACATCCACATGCCTGAGGTGAACCCAAATCCTGTCCAAAATGGCCCTGGTACAGTAAGGCAGAGGAACCCCTAAGGATAGCTAATGATGAAGAGGACCTTGATCTCCAGGTAACCCTTGGGTGCTGGGGCAGTGTCATTATTATCATGTGTCGGCTTATCAGACTGTTGTCAATGGAAGTTGCTTTAGCATCCGTTATAAAACCTTCTCACATCACATAACTATCCCCAGCCCCGAGAGACCAAGTCTGTCATTTAGCCATTACAAGTACCAGCCCATCAATAAGGCCAATCAAGACCGCAGCGCAATCAAGCCTCTTTAAAAAAGAGAATGAATCCAAATCAGGCGCCACTGAGTCACTGTATAATCAAGCTATGACGGAGAGGGTTTAAGCATAGCAGGCCGCATGGAGAGAAATTATGATGCTGGTAGGTTGTGTATTCTAGCACAATGTGATATGTAGTGCTGTTGAACAATAACTTAGTGGATTATAATTACATTCATTAGGATACATTTTTTTCCCATAATTACTCTCACATTACTTGAGGGGTTTTAAGTGCTAAGCGGTGCTAAGCAACGGTGGCGTCAGTTTGTGACGACCT
Source organism: Salmo trutta (assembly GCF_901001165.1). Taxonomy (NCBI): domain Eukaryota; kingdom Metazoa; phylum Chordata; class Actinopteri; order Salmoniformes; family Salmonidae; genus Salmo; species Salmo trutta. The sequence continues at coordinate 31,709,099 of NC_042972.1, read as the reverse complement.
TTCTGTCATGAGGCGTGAATGGATTCCCTGAGTTCTGTCTGGGGCACAAATGGCCATTTTAGGTGAAAAAACATGACAATCTCATAAATTGTGAGAACCAGCTTCACAGAAATTGCACTTTTTTCCAAGAAAAGCATTCAAATCCTGTATTTTTCTGACCTGGCCTGGGTTTCAAATACTTAAAAAAAAAAGTCAAATACTTTGAGCTTTGCTTGAGTCTACCTGGAGTACCAGATGGGCGGGTTTGCAATTTTAGTAGGCTACTTGTCTGTTGGTTTATTAAACCAGACAAGCTCAAACAAGTATTTGAATCAAATTCACAAGTATTTGAAACCCAGGTGTGGCATTTTCCCCTTTGTCATTCCCCCCACATGAGAACTATAGTTTTCGCAGACAGTTTGCCACTTTTAGGAAGTGTTTATGTATGAATTTGTCCCAGATAAGCAGGCTGCTGGTGTTGGGACGGAGGTGTAGTTTTGTTTTTGTTTCTCTCCCCTCCAGCCCTGCATCATCTATTTTGTCTTCTCCCACTGTTCAGTGCTCCCCCCAGTTAACTGTAATCCAATCAAGTCTGTGTTTGTATCAGGGCATGCCATGGATCAATTTCACCATACTCCAGAGTCCCAGTGTAACATTACAGTTCAACATCTGCCTGAACAAGCCAAGGGAGAGGGAGAGAGGGAGAAGGAGAGAAAAACAGGAACAGAGAGAAGGGTAGATCAAGAGTTACACTTTTAGAGCAAAGGGAGAGAAAGAGAAAAGAACAGAGGATAGACACAGTAGCAGAAAGGCAAGAGAGACAGACAGACAGACAGACAGACAGACAGACAGACAGACAGACAGACAGACAGACAGACAGACAGACAGACAGACAGACAGACAGACAGATAGACAGACAGACAGACAGACAGACAGACAGACAGACAGACAGACAGACAGAGAAAGAGAGAGAGAGAGAGACAGAGAGATGAGAGATATGAGAGGCCTAAGGAGGGTTAAAGTGATGAAGTTAAATCTCTCCAGAAGGCAATTAGAGCTCAATGAATCCCATCTATCTCCTGCAGACAGGGCGTCATTTGGGCAGGAGGGGAGGGCCACTACTGTCATCTCCCTCACTCCCTCCGCTAGGCTATCACACTGCAGTGACAGTCCTCAACAACGGAAGGAGAGGGAAATCAGCACCATACCGTCCTGCACGTGGCCTTGCCATACTACACATGTACACACGCATACAGGCACACACACACTCCCACACCCATGAACGGATGCACACGGGCACACATAGCACGGACACACACCCACGTGCACACGTTCCCACACGTGGACACACACAGCAAGCACACACACACACACACACGTATGCACTCACACAGACACATGAACGGATAAAAAAGCACACACATTTGTGTTTTATCTCCCCACTTTCACAGCGATCTCCCCCTCCTTGATGGCGTATCTCTCCTTAGTGTCTCCCTCCACCTCACTGGCGATTTATCTTTCCATCTATCCATTTTGTCTGCTTTTCATGTGTCCCTCCATCCCACCCCCTCTCCTTACTTTTATCCTATCTAGCTTTGGATCACACACATCTCTCTCACTTTCTCTATGTATTTCTTGTGCGGTGGAGAAATCTCTTGTCGTCACTCATTATCTTGAATCAGTGAATTAATTGCAATGTGCTTCTAATTTCACATAGCCACCTCACTGCTTTACTCAGGGGAAAAGTCTGCACAGTAGAACTGTGTAAAACTGAACCCTCTTCATATTCATTTGTATTCATCCAACCCTGTTCAAACCTGAGTCAGAGAGAGAAAAGATTAGAGATGGTTTTGGAGGTGCATGGAGCCCTGTGGTTCGAGGATGACTTTAAATATCCGGACATTAACAATAAGCCGAGGCTGTGGATCCGTTTGTAACCGCCCCGCCCCCCTGGATCTTTTTCCTCAGAGCTGAAGGTTCGATTCAAGTTCTGAGCATGTGTTATTTTACGCACTATTTTGTTTTGACGTATCTGCTGCTCAACCTCCCCTTCACGTTTCTCTCTTTATTCACCTTCTGCTGAACCCTCAACCAATTTGATGGACATGATGATGTAGCCTATGTCTCTGCCTTATATTACTGAGGGTAATTTAGGACATAGGCTGCAACCTTCTCCGTCTGTTGTAACTAAGGATATTGCAGCAGCACAAGCAGGGCGCAGTCTACACATTGCATTCGGGAAAAACAATCTGCTTTTTAACCACACACATACATTTGCGATGATGTCATCTTTATAGTTATCCTGCCATATTGTATCCTGAAAAAGAACACTACTACTTTGACTGCATTTCTGCTCCCTACCATGCCAATGTTGCAATGATGATGAAAAAAAATGTCATTAAATCCTTATTTAGACTGCGTGTCTGTGTCTTGCTTGTGTTTGATATGCTGCCTAAATAGCTGCATGTACTTCCTCCTGAAAAAAGAACATGAAATTGCTACTTAGACTGCCTGTTTGTGTCGTGCTTATGTTTGCAATAGCCTAGCCTACTGTTCCAACAGACAAATACGTTTGTTAAACAACATATCGATCATGTGCAACATGTCGAAGTGTGTAGACTACAACAGGAAAAGACGTCCGATCATTGAAGCGGCAGCAGAGTGAGCAGCACCTATGCAAAAAAAAACATCTACGTACTGTAGAGACCTCTCGGACCTTTAGTTGGCAGGAAGAACGGTCCAGGAAAAGTTGGATCTGCAACCACTCTGTTAAGAATAATAGTCGTCCAGCAGTCTTAGGAAATAAGAAATAGCTGGAACCAGGGAGTCTGTGTACTGTAGGCCCTCAGATTCACAACACAAAAGCCCATCAGATATACCAACACAGATGAAAACATACTGTATGAACACATTCAAAACCACAAATGACTTAACCGTAGACAACTGCCTTAAACAACAACCTTTCTTAGCCTTTCTTATTTCTGATGTCCCTAGACTTCCAGGCAAATTGTGACTCTCATGATGTTGTGAAGTTTTAGGATAGTGAGTGTATTAGCCTCTACATCAGACCATTCAGTGCATTACAGAACAACTGTAGGAGGGAGCAAATATTTTACTCATTGTACAGAAATCAAATATGACAGCTTCCCTCAATTACTGCAGGAGCTAGCTGTAGAGCGACACATTTGTAGAAATATATTCCCCCACCACATCCACCATCAAATCCTCCATAAATACACACATGTGCACCACATCATGCACAGAAAGACAAACACCAAACAAACACTCTGTGTGCAAAATTGTAAATTGTATGCACACACATGTTCTCTCTCTCTCTCTCTCTCTCTCTCTCTCTCTCTCTCTCTCGTACTCTCTCTCACACGCACACACACATAAGTATTTTTTAAATGTATTTTTATAAAGTCAGCGGGGGTCTCAACTTACTTTGAGAGTTAGAATAGTAGAAGACACAAGGTGCAAGTTCGAAATTTGGTTGTGCATTAGTAACTGACAGTCACTCAATTAGCCATGTCAGCTAACAATTTTTACATTGGTTAGTTAGTCTAGCTAGTTATCCAAACTTTTAGTAATCATGGCTGAATACCAACCGGGCACACAGGGCACGTGCCCAGGGGCCCCCATCGATTTTGCTAGTCACTCCCACTCAGATATCATTCCATGACATAAGTCATGGCAAAATGTGTAGAATAGCAGGAAATTAGCTTTAAAACTGCAAAACATTATCTCTGCCCCATGGCTAAATGTGTAGAATTGCAGAAAATTAACATTAAAACTCACGTTTTTCTCTCTGTCGTCAAGAGGGGGGGCCACAAAAAAATGTGAGTGGAATGGGAATTATTTTTTTGAGACAATCCCTTTGGGTTTCACAACAGGGACTCTGCAAGCAGCAATAGGAATGAGGAGGAAAGCAGCTCCTATTACACACAACTGACTGCATACAAATACACAGGCAATGTAAAATACTGTGTGACTACACAGCCTCTTTGATAACAGTAGGCCTATCGGTTATAGAGATACTTTAATCTAGTGATCCATAGACTAGTTCTGAAACAAAACACTCAGATGCTATAGAAGTTTATATAGTAGCTTAGGCCTATATAAACACATACATACAGTGCAAGTCCAAAGTTTGGACACACCTACTCCTTCAAGGGTTTTTCTTTATTTTGACTATTTTCTACATTGCAGCATAATAGCGAAGACATCAAAACTATGAAATAACACATATGGAATTATGTAGTAAGCAAAAAAGTATTAAACAAATCAAAATATATTTTAGATTTTAAAAGTATGCACCCTTTGCCTTGATGACAGCTTTGCACACTCCCAGCATTCTCTCAAGCATTCTCTTCACCTGGAATGCTTTTCCAACAGTCTTAAAATAGTGCCCAGATATGCTGAGCACTTGTTGTCTGCTTTTCCTTCACTCTGCGGCCCAACTTATCCTAAACCATCTCAATTGGGTTGAGGTCGGGTGATTGTGGAAGCCCGGTCATCTGATGCAGCACTCCATCACCCTCCTTGGTCAAATAGCCCTTACACAGCCTGGAGATGTGTTGGGTCATTTTTCTGTTGAAAAACAAATGATAGTCCCACTAAGCGCAAACCAGATGGGATGGCGTATCGTTGCAAAATGCTGTGGTAGCCATGCTGGTTAAGTGTGCCTTGAATTATAAATAAATCAAAGACAGTGTCAACAGCAAAGCACCCCCACATCATCACACCTCCTCCTCCTCCATGCTTCACAGTGGGAACCACACATGCTGAGATCATCTGTTCACCTACTCTGCGTCTCACAAAGACATGGCAGTTGGAACCAAAAATCTCATATTTGGACTCACCAGATCAAAGTACATATTTCCACGGTCCAGTCCATTGCTCATGTTTCTTGGCCCAAGCAAGTCTCTTCTTCTTATTGGTGTATTTAATAGCGGTTTCTTTGCAGCAATTCGACCATGAAGGCTTGATTCACGCAGTCCCCTCTGAACAGTTGATGTTGAGATATGTCTATTAGTTGAACTCTGTGAAGCATTTATTTGGGCTGCAATTTCTGAGGCTGGCAACTATAATGAATTTATCCTCTACAGCAGAGGTAAGTCTGGGTCTTCCTTTCCTGTGGCGGTCCTCATGAGAGCCAGTTTCATCATAGTGCTTGATGGTTTTTGCGACTGCACTTGAAGAAACTTTCAAAGTTCTTGACATTTTCCGGATTGACTGACCGTCATGTCTTAAACTAATGATGGACTGTCATTTCTCTTTGCTTATTTGAACTGTTCTTGCCATAATATGGACTTGGTCTTTTACCAAATAGGGCTATCTTCTGTATAACACCCTTAACTTGCCACAACACAACTGATTGGCTCAAACACATTAAGAAGGAAAGAAATTCCACAAATTAACTTTGAACAAGGCACACCTGTTAATTGAAATGCATTCCAGGTGACTACCTCACGAAGATGGTTGAGAGAATGCCAAGAGTGTGCAAAGCTGTCATCATGCAAAGGGTGGCTACTTTGAAGAATTTAAAATGTAAAATATATTTTGATTTGTTTAACACTTTTGGTTTTTTACATGATTCCATGTGTTATGTATTCACTATTATTCAAGAATGTAGAAAAAAGGAAAAATTGACTAGGGCTGTATAGTAGGCAGCCTATAGGGCAGGGATATAATATGTAAGTGTGATTGTCTGAAAGTACTCTATACATTTAGGTGATAAATGGATGTTGACTGCATGAAAACAAAGCTGTTTTACTACAGTAGTACAACTGACTACCTAAAGGACTGCTCTTTAGACTGAGCGCTACTAGTCCATCTAGTCTATGCTGTAACATGGCTCTTCTCTCATCTTCCTTAATTTTGCCTATCTGGGACAAACTTAAACAAAATACCTTCATGGAATGAATTACGATTTGTTTTAAATACCCCTGCTATGTGACAGTCAGTGGTGTTTGCAATGACAATATGTCTCTATAGTAGTCTAACATTTAGCCTACTTGCCACAATGAAGCATACAAAAAAAAACTAGACCATGTACTATTACAGGATACACAGTAACAACTATGCACTTGGCCCATTTATGTTCATTTGTCGTTCCAAAGCATCCTTAAAAACAACCATTCGACAGAGACACTCTTCCGCAGGACAGGCTTTGGTAAGCATCCCATTACTGCCATGGCTACGTTAGGTTACTGAGCTGGTAACGACGCTCCATGAACGTCTCTTCCCGACCCTCTGGGCTGATCGCACACTTCTACCGACTCTGCGTCCTTGCCATGTGGCCTCAACTGCAACATGTGTGTTAATGTTGCATAATTCAACATTTTTCAATTCAACAATTTCTTCCAACTTCTCTTATATCAATGTCTAAAACAAACAAATGATCCTTCAATAGATACATAAACTCTCAAAGATGCAATATAAATATATATGTAGAGGATGACATGGCGGAAGGATAACGGCAGCCTATAACCTATATAGAATCATAAACATAATGTAAATGGTTTAGTTCTTTTTTTACTTACCTCCTTGCGCCGGTTTAGCAGGGGAATTCCCGCTACATTCTACTGCAGGTGTCCGCGCGCTGCGCTATCTCTCGCGTGCACAGAGCCCAAAGCTCCAGGACAGCCGGCTGTCAGCGCGCGACGTGACCAGAATAATTTCGCATCTTTAGCGCGGGATTGGTACGAAATCCTCCACGGGACAAGAAAGAGAGGTTAGTACTGACCTTTTTCTGTTCATAAATCAATTAATTCCTCAACCTTTTAGCGTTTTCCCTCTCGAAATCAGCTCATTGTCTTTTCACAGAGTGAAGCATCCCACACATGGATCAATCAAACGCAACGCATAGATTACACATGCACTGCAGTTGGTAGACGCTCATAGGAGCACAGCCAATCCAACCCTTCTCCAATATGGTCACTATCTGCAGGCATAAGGGAAGGGATGTAGGAAGAGGAGGCGGGTGGAGAGGGGGGATTGAGCGCTGTAGTTGGAGAGGGAATGGAATATGAGGGAGGGGGTGTGATGGGTATTGTTACAAGGACGACCTGAGATTCCTCAAGGGTGAATGCTCCCTAATAGTGATTCCTGAAACATTTCTGCTCCCTCTCACACACAGTACAACACTATATTACACCACCTCCGCCTTCTCTATCTCTCTCAGGGTGGGTATGTGAGGACAAGATGAAAGAATGGCAGGTCCGCTTGAGAAAAATGGCCACTGTTTTCCTTTCTATTCAACAGATATTTTATTCAGACAATGTTCCATTTCATTTGGTTATTTTCCTCTATTTCCCCCTGTATTTTCAAGAGGTGAGAGCTCCCCACAAGCAATCACACTGCCTTGAATATGAACGGGTGTCAGTGAAGAGTGCAAAACTGAATTACTTTACACATTGTCTGATGTCAGACCCAGGCACAAAAATGTCAGCCATTGTCCATCCATATCAGACGTTTCAATCTCAATCTGTGAGAGGGTGAGAAGTTAAACCAAATAAATGATAAGATGACTCTGTCAACATGTCAGAGGGATGAATAGGGTGAAGAATAAAATAGGTGGCATATAAAGGGAGAAAGCTGGGGGTTAGGTTTTTATGGGAACCTGTCAAAAATATGAATTTATGTCCAGTAAATATTCACACTAACTCCATGATGAGATGCCATATGAGTGAAGCTCAATGTTTATAATTCAAGCACTTCCTCCCTGTAAAACAAGGTAGTGTTTAGTGGATATTATCCAGTGGCGACCCGTCATTCAGGGCAGATGGGGCAAAGCCCACATTTTTAGATTTTTTTTGGGGGGGCTTGCCTGTTTTGCATGTTATTTTGGCATTAATACGTGTCACATATCAGTTTTGCAATCAATGTAAAAAAAAATATAGATATATCATTGAGTTAAAAAAGCTGCATACAAACATGGTCTCGTTTTTGTTTTCTTGAGTAAGGCAGCTCCAAAATGCAGGTGTTTCAGCCTAGCTCAGTGCTTTCCGTGGTGGTGGGGGAAGCCAGTAGAAAATACGGAGCATTGAGCGGTGTTCTGTCATTCATGGGGACACTACTTTACCACCAAGTCTAAGGATAGAGCTCTAAAATTCCTGCCCCTTGTGTGCTGCCATAGAGTTACATTAGGAGTGCCCATCCACGAAGGCTCAAGGTCATTGGCCACAGATAAAATTACGTCAAATCACGTTATATCTACAGTAGCTTTCATACTTTCTTAGCTAGCAGTCATCATGAATCAAGTCGACAATCTACTGGCTAATCCTTTTTAATCCTTGTCATATGAAGAGAAATAATAAATAGATAAAACGTATCGGTGCTCATCGGTATTTGGACATAAACATTACACAGCAAGTTGGAAATCGCAAATTCAACAATGAGTGGTTCGGAAGGAATCAGTGGCTAACTGCAAGCATTGCAAAGCAATCATTAGCCTGCTATTCAGTGGAGTGGCTGTGTAGTCCCAAGTCTAAGATTAAGGGTCTCTTTTCCTAGTTTAAAAATATAAACGTTCAACATTGTCCATGTTGTCAATGAAGCATGATTTGTGCCGCGCTCAAAACAACTGTTAACTCAGAACTGCAAAATATGACTTTAGTGAGTTCAAGATAACTGAGAACTCTGGAAAAACGAGCTACGACTGAGGAAATACGTTTTAAACTTTCATCCAACTCGTAATTGTAAATCGGGAACTTGGGCCTCTTTCTAGAACTACAACCTGAAGATTTTTTTATTTTTTTTTATTTAACCAGGTAGGCTAGTTGAAAACAAGTTCTCATTTGCAACTGCGACCTGGCCAAGATAAAGCAAAGCAGTTCAACACATACAACAACACAGAGTTACACATGAAATAAACAAACATACAATCAATAATACAGTAGAAAAATCTATATACAGCATGTGCAAATGAAGTAGGATAAAAGAGGTAAGGCAATAAATAGGCCATGGTGGTGAAGTAATTACAATATAGCAATTAAACACTGGAATGGTAGAATGTGCAGAAGATGAATATGCAAGTAGAGATACTGGGGTGCAAAGGAGCAAGATAAATAAATAAATACAGTATGGGGATGAGGTAGATTGGATGGGCTATTTTCAGATGAGCTATGTACAGGTGCAGTGATCTTTGAGCTGCTCTGACAGCTGGTGCTTAAAGCTAGTGAGGGAGGTAAGAGTCTCAAGCTTTAGTGATTTTTGCAGTTCGTTCCAGTCATTGGCAGCAGAGAACTGGAAGGAGAGGTGGCCAAAGGAAGAATTGACTTTGGGAGGTGACGAGTGAGATATACATGCTGGAGCGCGTGCTACGGGTGGGTGCTGCTATGGTGACCAGTGAGCTGAGATAAGGCGGGGCTTTACCTAGCAGAGACTTGTAGATGACCTGGAGCCAGTGGGTATGGCAATGAGTATGAAGCGAGGGCCAGCCAACGAGAGCGTACAGGTCGCAGTGGTGGGTAGTATATGGGGCTTTGGTGACAAAACGGATGGCACTGTGATAGACTGCATCCAATTTGTTGAGTAGAGTGTTGGAGGCTACTTTGTAAGTGACATCGCCGAAGTTGAGGATCGGTAGAATGGTCAGTTTTACGAGGGCATGTTTGGCAGCATAAGTGAAGGATGCTTTGTTGCGAAATAGGAAGCCGATTCTAGATTTAATTTTGGATTGGAGATGTTTAATGTGAGTCTGGATGGAGAGTTTACAGTCTAACCAGACACCAAGGTATTTGTAGTTGTCCACATATTCTAAGACAGAACCGTCCAGAGTAGTGATGCTGGACGGGCGGGCAGGTGCGGGCAGCGATCGGTTGAAGAGCATGCATTTAGTTTTACTTGCATTTAAGAGCAGTTAAAATGTATTGTATGCTGCTGCATAAATAATGTAATATACCAGGGAGATATGTATACTGTAGCTAAGAAAGTAATAGTAAGTGTATGTTGTGTAGTAAGCTGTTAGTAGCCCATGTGCCTCACCCTAATAATTTGGTCTATTTTCACCTCTTAATTTTGCCTACTGTTCTGACTTGGTGGTGCACATGTAGCCTATAACCAGTTTTTGAGAAATGTAATCATTGAATATTGTAAGAGCTTTCATTGTATGCTTAAATGTGTCACGCCTCCTCCCACTCTCTCGCTCTCTGGTGCTCGAGGGCGCCCGGCTGCTCGTCATTACGCACACCTGTCACCATCATTACGCACAGACTCACCTGGACTCCATTATTTTGTTGATTACCCCCTCTATATCTGTCTGCTCCTCAGTTTGTTCCCTGTGTCAGCATTGATGTTGTTATTTTTCCCCTGTCCCAACGCTGTTCCTGTTCTATTTCATGTCCGTTGTTTATTAAATGTTCACTCCCTGTACTTGCTTCTCGTCTCCAGCGTCGATCCTCACAGAATGCTGACACCACGAAAGGAAGCATCAGAGAGTTTTTGGTTTTTGTTTTGGTTGGTGACGTTGGGTCCGGGTGCCGTCGCCAATGGAACCGGGGGTGCCTCAGCTAGCTCGTCGGGCTTCCTCGCCTTAGCTGGCTTGAGAGGTCTTCTTGCCTCGGTTGGCTCGGCAGGCGCCCACCCCACGTCATGTTTCAGCCGGCCCATCAGGCTCCCATGCCTCAGCGGGATCGTCAGGCTCTCACGCCACAGCTGGATCGTCAGGCTCCCACGCCTCAGCCGGCTCATCAGGCTTCTACGCCTCAGCCAGCTTGTCCAGTGCCCATGCCTCGGCAGGCCCGCTCCCCCTCTCTGGCGCTCAAAGGCGCCAGGCTGCCCTTCATTACGCACACCTGTCACCATCATTACGCGCAGCTACGCAATATTGGATTCACCTGGACTCCATTAATTTGTTGATTATCCCCTCTATACCTGTCTGCTCCTCAGTTTGTTCCCTGTGTCAGCATTGATGTTGTTATTTTTCCTCTGTCCAGACGCTGTTCCTGTTCTGTTTCAGGTCTGTTCATGTCTACTTGCTTCTCATCTCCAGCGTCAATCCTCACAAAATTCCCCCTTTATTTATCCTACGGTTCTGACTTGGTGTACAGGGAGAACACTGTAAAAATGGCCCATGTTCTGATCAAATAGTTATATTGACTATGTCCGTCCTAGCTCGCTCATTAGTGTCTTAATCGAAATTACAGATTGCCTCTTATCCGCTTGTCGTCCCCTTATGTCATAGTTTGTACATCTCAATTGTCAGTAGAAACCACATTTGTTTAAGCAAGTCAGCCATATCAGCTATGTTTTTTTTAAAAGGCAGCGAATGAGGCTGAATGATCTGTTTCGCTGCCAGACAAGGAAGGGAGGTCTGGAAAACAAAGCACGCATGGAGCATACTTTTTCGTTCTCTTCACCGGGGAGGCTATCCCATAACAAAATTCCCACTTCAGAGAAAATGTTCCAGAGGATTAAGGAATAACTTTGTAAAATGTAAGTATTGTGTTTATTTATTCACCAAATTATGTTAAAATGTTCAACAAATTTATTTTATATAAATTGAAATGTTGAGTCACTGCTGTTTACCCGGACAGTTTCTTAACCTGTCTGGGCTAGGGGGCAGTATTTTCACGGCCGGATAAAAAAACATACCCGATTTAAACTGGTTACTACTCTTGCCCAGAAATGAGAATATGCAAATAATTAGTAGATTTGGATAGAAAACACTCTAAAGTTTCTAAAACTGTTTGAATGGAGTCTGTGAGTATAACAGAACTCATATGGCAGGCCAAAACCTGAGAAGATTCCATACAGGAAGTGCCCTGTCTGACAATTTGTTGTCCTTCTGTTGCATCTCTATCAAAAATACAGCATCTGTGCTGTAACGTGACACTTTCTAAGGCTTCCATTGGCTCTCTAAAGCCGCCAGAAAGTGGAATGGGGTGTCTGCTGTCACTGGGGAAAGTACAGCAGCAGAGTTTGTAAGTGGTCAGCCTGGGCACAGTGAGACTGAGATGCGCGTTCACGAGACTTGAATGAATACAACGTTGCCCGGTTGGAATATTATCGATATTTTACGAGAAAAATAGCATAAAAATTGATTTTAAACAGCGTTTGACATGCTTCTAAGTACGGTAATGGAACATTTAGATTTTTTTTGTCACGAAATGCGCTCGCGCGTCACCCTTCGGATAGTGACCTGAACGCACGAACAAAACGGAGGTATTTGGATATAACTATGGATTATTTGGAACCAAAACAACATTTGTTGTTGAAGTAGAAGTCCTGGGAGTGCATTCTGACGAAGAACAGCAAAGGTAATCCAATTTTTCTAATAGTAATTCTGAGTTTAGTGAGCCCCAAACTTGGTGGGTGTCAAATTAGCTAGCCTGTGATGGCCGAGCTATGTACTCAGAATATTGCAAAATGTGCTTTCGCCGAAAAGCTATTTTAAAATCTGACATAGCGTTTTCATAAAGGAGTTCTGTATCTATAATTCTTAAAATTATTGTTATGTATTTTGTCAACGTTTATCATGAGTAATTTAGTAAATTCACCGGAAGTTTTCGGTGGGTATGCTAGTTCTGAACATCACATGCTAATGTGAAAAGTTGTTTTTTTATATAAATATGAACTTGATTGAACAAGCCATTATATGCATATTCTAGTTTCTGGGCAGTAGTAATAACCAGATTAAATCGGGTACGTTTTTTATCCGGCCGTGCAAATACTGCCCCCTACCCTAGAGAGGTTATTCCTGCTCAGCAAAGACCACAATTAGTTGAATGAGGTGTTAGTGAAAGGCTGGAACAAAAACCTGCAAACTCCTGTGTATAAACAACCCGTGGCTGTCGTGACAAAATTTGCCCTCATGTACTGAACAAGATATTGAATGTTAATCTCCTCGATGTCCCTCACTTGGGGATGCTAAAAGGTTTATTCTACAGAGCCATTTACTTTATGTTCGTATTCTTATCTTTAATTATTTCTTATTTTTGTTGCACTGTTGCGAAGGAACCTGCAAGTAAGCATTTCATTGGACCATGTGTATCCGGTACATAAAACTAATAAAACTTGAAACTTGACTCATTTTGTACAAGGGGCTGTATTCTAAGGATTCATCCATAGATACAGGAAAGCAAGTAAAAGGGTTAATATTTATAAAAAATTACAAGTGTCGATGTCTCGGCACGGTTCTGGTTTTGAGGCTTGGGCATCTGGGGGCTGCAGTTCATCTGTCTAATCCCCTGCAAGGAGAGAAAGGCATTAATAATATTACAATGGTGTATTAATTTAATGTAATATATATTCCTGTTTGAAATGCATGTATATCATTAGATTGGACATGTTCTCCTATAATATGCCAGTGTTTGTTTGTATCCAGTGCATTTAGCTTACATTAGGATGAAGTAGTCTAGGCCTTCTAATCTAGTTGTATTGCATCATATCACCTATCAATTAGTTATCAATGCATAACGTGAATATAAAACCAAACTATCTTGAACATCAGTGTCATTTAATAATATGCATGGGTGTTATACACTATATATACAAAAGTATGTGGACACCCCTTCAAATTAGTGGATTCAGCTATTTTAGCCACACCCGTTGCTGACAGGTGTGTAAAATCGAGCACACAGCCATGCAATCTCCACTGAAGAGCTCACACAAGCTCACAGAACGGGACTGCCGAGTGCTGAAGCACATAGCTTTGTTGATGCTGGCTACGTGATGATGCAGTTTCCTGTTTATGTTAGAAGTCACGTCAAAGTATTTAGGTGCCCTGCGTTCTCCCATACTAGACGGTATGCTCTCTCAGGAGATCTTGGAAGATCACCCTAGAAAGAACGGGAGAACGCAGAATGCAAGTGCGCATTTTGGAACACAGCCTTATCAAATCAAAGTTTATTTGTCACGTGCGCCGAATACAACAGGTGTAGAACTTACAGTGAAATGCTTACTTACAGGCTCTAACCAATAGTGCAAAAAAGGTATTAGGTGAACAATAGGTAGGTAAAGAAATAAAACAACAGTAAAAAGACAGGCTATATACAGTAGCGAGGTTCACTAATTGAATGACAACAAACACTTCATTGAAGAATCCCGTCCATAGTTCCCAGTCCTACTAGGAGAAGTACTGTTGACCAATCACAGATGAAGGGGCGTAGACTTTGGCTACCGAACTTCGACTTGCACGAACAGCCATAAAAAAACCTGCCCAACACCAAGACGAACGAAAGCGTAAACAAATGTCGTCATAATATGTGTGGCAACCTTTTCAACTGGGAAGCATGCAAAAGGCTTTAGGAGATGTGGCCTCCACCTGCCCAAGCAGCGGAGCATCAAAGAGCCCCAGCCCCCCCACCTGTGACCCTGGCACAGTATCAACACAGGAACCCTCACATGGCTCGAGCTCTGGCAACACCTCAGTCAAGAGGACAAGCTTAGCCAGCACCACACCCACCCACCCACCCACGCACACACCCACACACACACACACACACACACACACACACACACACACACACACACACACACACACACACACACACACACACACACACAGTACCAACCTTGTCTCCTTTGGCTCCCTGTTGTCCTGTAAGTTCTCTGGGACCTTGAGCTCCTGGGTTTCCATCAGAACCCTGAAACCAACAAAATACATCAATTATGGTAACACACACACCTAACACACACATCAAACCATAGACATGAATAGGGCTGTGGCGGTCATGAAATGTCAGCGGGTAATGCAAATAACTGCCGTTCTCACAGTAATTGACCGTTAATTAACATTAACATGTTTAGCATCTCCGGGCCTCCATGCATAGACTACAAGCTGCTGATGCGGACCTTTGGAATTTTAATAAGTCTAATACATCGATTTAATATAGCCTACACCATCACAATAAATCCATTATTTAGTTTAGGCAGGTCTTAAGAAACATTATAATATGAAGAAAATGTAGCCTATTTCAGAAGAACAGATTACTATGAGTTGTCCTTATGTTAAAGTGATCACATGAATTGCAATTAATTGCAAAGTCCCTCTTTGCTATGCAAATGAACTGAATCCCCCAAAAACACTTCCACTGCATTTCAGCCCTGCCTCAAAATGACCAGCTGACATCATGTCAGTAATTCTCTCATTAACACAGGTGTGAGTGTTGATGAGGACAAGGCTGGAGATCACTCTGTCATGCTGATTGAGTTCGAATAACAGACTGGAAACTTCAAAAGGAGGGTGGTGCTTGGAATCATTGTTCTTCCTCTGTCAAGCATGGTTACCTACAAGGAAACACGTGCCGTCATCATTGCTTTGCACAAAAAGGGCTTTACAGGCAAGGATATTGCTGCCAGTAAGATTGCACCTAAATCAATCATTTATTGGATCATCAAAAACTTCAAGGAGAGCGATTCAATTGTTGTGAAGAGGGTTTCAGGGCGCCCAAGAAAGTCCAGCAAGTGCCAGGACCGTCTCGAATGGTTGAGGGACAGCTATTGGGGAACTGTGGGGGGATCTTGGAGGGTTCGGGTTTCACAAGATTGTGATCATGAAAAACTATGACATATATTTTATATCACTATCATGCACACACACCCTCACACATAAGGATGGCTCTGTTGCGGAAAGACTGATACATGTTTGATAGTGTCTTGATGCTGTATTGTTTGTCCTTCATGTTCTAAAACTTTAATGTTATCCCTTCCTTGTGTTTTTTGTAATAAATAAATTATATATATATATATATTTTTTTTTAAGTAGGCAGGTGTGAGTGCATCTGCACGCACAGTGAGGCGAAGACTTTTGGAGGATGGCCTGGTGTCAAGAAGGGCAGCAAGAAGCCAATTTTCTCCAGGAAAAACATCAGAGACAGACTGATATTCTGCAAAAGGTACAGGGATTGGACTTCTGAGGACTGGGGTAAAGTCATTTCCTCTGATGAATCCCCTTTCCGATTGTTTAGGGCATCCGGAAAAAAGCTTGTCCGGAGAAGACAAGGTGAGCGCTACCATCAGTCCTGTGTCATGCCAACAGTAAAGCATCCTGAGACCATTCATGTGTGTGGTTGCTTCTCAGCTAAGGGAGTGGGCTCACTCACAATTTTGCCTAAGAACACAGCCATGAATAAAGAATGGTACCAACACATCCTCCGAGAGCAACTCTCCCAACCATCCAGGAACAGTTTGGTGATGAACAATGCCTTTTCCAGCATGATGGAGCATCTTGCCATAAGGCAAAAGTGATAACTAAGTGGCTCGGGGAACAAAACATCGATATTTTGGGTCCATGGCCAGGAAACTCCCCAGACCTTAATCCCATTGAGAACTTGTGGTCAATCCTCAAGAGGCTGGCGGACAAACAAAAACCCACAAATTCTGACAAACTCCAAGCATTGATTATGTGTCACGACTTCCACCGAAGTCGGTCCCTCTCCTTGTTCGGGCGGCGGTCGACGTCACCGACCTTCTAGCCATCGCCGATCCACTTTTCATTTTCCATTGGTTTTGTCTTGTCTTCCATCACACCTGGTTCCAATTCCATCAATTACATGTTGTGTATTTAACCCTCTGTTCTCCCCCATGTCCGTAATTGTTTGTTGTCAGTGCTTGTGCACGTTATGTTCTGGTGTGCGTCGGGTTATGTACCCATGTATTTTATTGTTCTATATCCGGTGGGTTTTGATAATTAAACTTAGCTGTTGGAAACACAGTTTTGCTCTCCTGCATCTAACTTCTCTGCCGCCAGTACGCACCCTTGAAAGTATGCAAGAATGGGCTGCCCTCAGTCAGGATGTGGCCCAGAAGTTAATTGACAGCATGCCAGGGCGGATTGCAGAGGTCTTGAAAAAGAAGGGTCAACACTGCAAAAATTCACTCTTTGCATCAACTTCATGTAATTGTCAATAAAAGCCTTTGACACTTATGAAATGCTTGTAATTATACTTCAGTATTCCATAGTAAGATCTGACAAAAATATCTAAAGACACTGAGGCAGCAAACTTTGTGAAAATTAATATTTGTGTCTTTCTCCAAACTTTTGGCCACGACTGTACATATCCACGCACACACTTACTCACACAAACACACAAACATATGCAAGCATGCACACACACACACACACACACACACACACACACACACACACACACACACACACACACACACACACACACACACACACACACACACACACACACACACACACACACCACGTCCAAGCACAAACTTGTGTAACCCTCCGATGCACGTTCTAGACAGGCTCTTGATCTTTGAAACAGCTGTGACCAAAGACCTCAGCATCTGAGCATCTGTTAGGGACGTGCTGGAATGCACGCACACACGACTTGACAAATAAAATGAGCTAAATGAGTTATCCCACAAAGACAATAGCAAATCATTATTGTCATGATACTAATAAAACAATCTACTGAAATAAATGACATTCAGGAGGAGTAGTAGTGTTTTTGAAGACAACTGATCTTTCTTTAGTTTATTGACTTTTTCACAAATAACTTAAAGATGAATCCCAGGCATCTAGTCAATAAAGGAATTGAGAATTAAATTAGGATGTGCTTAAGCTGATTTACATTCAGACACAGCTTGCATCGCCTTTGAAGGCAGAGACGCAGTGACAGGAACCTCACGGCTGACCTTATTAGAGCCGCAGAGTGAAGACCAGCTGGAGTGGATAACGAAACTGAGACTGTGCAGTTTAAAATGTCACAACGCTGCTACAGGTGTCAGATCTTAACTTGATGATTATTTTGTCACAAATAATTTTACTGCTGCATTAGGATACTGAAATGAGCCTCGAGATTCTTAGAAAATGAGCAGTTCTCTTTCTTTCCATGCGGGTGCAGTCGAGTCATTGAGATCAGGCCTGCTATCAAAATAATATTCTCTCTCGCTCGCTCAAACGCTAGGCCGAGGTCCTATTACTGCAACATTCAAATGTACAAAAATGTATCTGAAATGCAGCCATACACATCAACAACCGCAGTTTTATATACACTGATCAAAAATATAAATGTAAAGTGTTGGTCCCATATTTCATGAGCGTGTATGGCGAGTGGTTTGCTGATGTCAACGTTGTGAACAGAGTGCCCCATGGTGGCGTTGGGTTATGGTATGGGCAGGCATAAGCTACAGACATCGAACACAATTGCATTTTATCGATGGCAATTTGAATGCACAGAGATACCGTGACAAGACCCTGAGGCACATTGTTGTGCCATTCATCCGCCGCCATCACCTCATGTTTCAGCATGATAATGCACAGCCCCATGTCATAAGGATCTGTACACAATTCCTGGAAGCTGAAAATGTCCCAGGCCTGAATACTCAACAGATATGTCACCCATTGAGCAGTATAGGATGCTCTTGATCGAATTGTACGACAGCGCCAGTGGTGGTCAGTACCGTTTAAGATGAGGGAGGACGATTTATTTTTTATGAGCATGGCCTTATTTCTATTACAGCATATTGGATGACTCTCATTCATATTCCATTAACCCAGTTCAATGTAACAGCGATAGGTTTAGGCTACTACATGTTGCTAAAGTTCATTTTTTATCCTGAAAAACTCTCCAGTCCCTAACGATTACAAGCATAACCACTATGCTTGAAAATATAAAAAGTGGTACTCAGTAATGTGCTGTATTGGATTTGCCCCAAACATAAGTTTTTATTCAGGTAAAAAAGTTAATTGCTTGCCACATTTAATTGCAGTATTATTGTAGTGCCTTGTTGCAAACAGGATGCATGTTTTGGAATAATTGTATTCTTTTTCACTGTCAATGAAGTTAGTATTGTGGAGGAACTACAATGTTGTTGATCCATCCTCAGTTGTCTCCTATCACAGCCATTAACATTCACTGCTCAACTGAGGGACCTTACAGATAACTGTATGTGTGGCATACAGAGATGAGCTAGTCATTCAAAAATCATGTTAAACACTATTACTGCACACAGAGTGAATCCATGCAACTTATTATGTGACTTGTTCAGCACATTTTTACTCCTGAACTTATTTAGGCTTGAATGGGTTGAATACTTATTGACTCAAGACATTTCAACTTTAATGTTGTATTAATTTGTAAACAATTTCGAAAATCATAATTACATTTGACATTATGGGGTATTGTGTGAAAGCCAGTGACAAAACATCTCAGTTAAATCCATTTTAAATTCAGGCTGTAACACAACAAAATATGGAACAAGTCAAGGGGTGTGAATACTGTAATTTTATCTTGTCACTCTCCCTTCCCCTATTGTGTTTCACCATTGGGTTTGGTGTTACTAGTTAAAATGAGTGGCTAAATTATTCTATTCTTACTGTAAACAACTCGAGCAATACAAAAAATATGCAAAACTGTTAACAAAATGATTGCACATGAATAAAGGTAGCTAGCTCATTCTAAAATACAGATGTGATTTATGTATCAGGGGATTGTACTGTGTGCAAGCCTTCAATGTAGACCACAATTCGTTGAATGAGATGTTAGTGAATGGCTGGAACAAAAACCTTTAAACAGGTCTATAAAAAACTATGGCTGTCATGACTAAATTTGCCCTCATGTACTGAACAAGCTTATGAATGTTGGAGATTAATCTCCTTGATGTGCCTCACTTCGGAGTGACTTTTTTTGTACAATGGACTGTGTTTTAAGGACCCATGCACAGATACAATAAAACCAATAAATGTTAACATTTATTCAAAATGACAACTGTTGATGTCTCCACATGTTTCTGGTTTTGAGGCTTGGGCTTCTGGTGACCCCTGCAAGGAGAGAGAAAGGCATCAATAATATTACAATGCTGTATTAAGGCACCCGAGTGGCGCAGCAGTCTAAGGAAATGCATCTCAGTGCAAGAGGTGTCACTGCAGTCCCTGGTTTGAATCCAGGCTGCATCACATCCGGCTGTGATTGAGAGCCCTATAGGGCAGCGCACAATTGGCCCAGTTAAAAAAGAACATGAGTGAAAAAACACAGAAATCGCCCCATCAAACTTTGTGACCCTGAGGAGAGATAGAGAGACATTTGAGTGAACAGAAGAGGAGAATGAAACGTGTGTCATTGAGCCTATGAGCCTTTTGAGCCATTGTGGCTCTGACCTTGAGTTACTGTTTGGGGTTAGTCAACAAAAGGACCACGACAGACAGCGAGGATTATGCAACAAGTAGATTGGTGGAGTGGATAAGACAGACAATAAAAGAGAGGGAAAGTTAGAGAGCAAGAGAGAGAGATGTGTGATGGAAGGGATGAAGTGAAGCAGCTGTTTGATCAGAGCTAGGGCCAATTAGGACATTGAATCATTGATGAACTTAAATTTACCTTACGAACATTAAAAGGATAGAAAATTAGGGATAGAGAGAAAGCTCTTTAAATGCCACCCCTGAAGTGTGTTTATAACAGACTGTTTCATCATCTTATTACCAAACCCAGCTAGCACATTTGGTTCCTTAGAAGTTGTGGGAACTAATGTTTTTGGTTTCACATTGGTTGTGGGAATGAAGCTTCCGAAGTTTCCTGACCGATAAAACAGAAATGCAAATTTCATCTGTTCTGAGAACATTTAATTTTAGGTTGCAGGGAGGTTCTGAGAACATTTTACTCTGGTTCCTTTAAAGTTTTCCTGGTATGTTTTATTAACGCTCTGAGGACGCAAATTCTAGGTTATTTTTTTTTACAACTTCCTTAAAACTTTCACTGAATGTTTCAATAAGATCTTTAATAAGACTGCTAGCTTATTTTGGGCAAACCTTTTTTTTTACTCCAAGCACAGATAGGACAAATGACAATTAATTTCCTTAGGCATTAATCATGCATACTCATGTCTTTTTTCTTGTGACACGGCATCAGTGCAATTCAAACCTATTATCGTGTGTTCTTTATCCATGGGATGGAGACAAGCACAAGACAGGTGAATCAGATCAGGGTGTGACAGTACCCCCCCCTTCCCCCCTCTAGGGACACCACCTGGCGTCCTACACGGCACATACCGGCGGCAGAACTTAGTGATGAGGCCTGGGTCCAGGATGTTTCTAGCGGGGACCCAGCACCTCTCCTCCGGGCCATAACCCTCCCAGTCAACCAGGTATTAGAATCCCCTGCCCTGAGGTTGAACACTCAGGATTCAGGAGGCGTCTCATCGTGTACGCCAGATGGCCGTTGATAAGATGGGGGAGAGGAGTGGACCTTGAAACAGAAGACAAAGGGCTATGAGACACAGGTTTAATCTTAGACACATGAAAAGTGGGATATATACGGAGGGAAACAGAAGATGAACAGCAGAGGGGCTAAGGATTTTAGAGATGGGGAAAGGGCCGATAAAATGGGGGGAAAGTTTACGGGACTCCACCTAGAGGGGCAGATCCCGAGTGGAAAGCCATACCCTCTGCCCAAGCTGTAGCGGGGAGCAGGGGTCCGGTGGCGGTCCACCTGTCACCGATATCTGGAGGTGGTCTTGAGAAGAGCGGACCGGGCTCTCTTCCAGTCACGACAACAGCGGCGGACGAACATCTGGGCAGAGGGTATGCTGACTTCTTCCTCTTGCTCAAGGAAGAGCGGGGGCTGATATGCCAAGGTACACTCAAAGGGCGAGAGACCAGTGGCTGAGCAGGGAAGAGTATTGAGGGCGTATTCCACCCACACGGGTTGCTGGCTCCAGGTGGTGGGATTGGCGGAGACGAGGCAATGAAGAGCCGTCTCCAGGTCCTGATTGGCTCGCTCCGACTGTCCATTAGACTGGGGATGAAAGCCAGAGGACAGGCTGGCCGATGACCCAATGAGGGTGCAGAACGCCTTCCAGAACCGGGATGAGAACTGAGGACCGCGATCGGAGACCATGTCGACCGGAAGTTCATGGATCAGGAAGACGTGCTGCACCATGAGCTGGGCTGTCTCCTTGGCTGAGGGCAACTTGGGAAGGGGAATAAAATGGGCGGCATTGGAAAACCTATCCACCACCGTTAGACACCTGGTGGGGGGTGTAGACAAGCACCAGACAGGTGAAACAGTTCAGGGTGTGACAGGAAGAGGAGTGGGACAACATTCCACATGCTACAATCAATAGCCTGATCAACTCTATGCGAATGAGATGTATCACGCTTCATGAGGCAAATGGTTGTCACACCAGATACGGACTGGTTTTCTGATCCATGCCCCTACTTTTTTTAAGGTATCTGTGACCAACAAATGCATATCTGTATTCCCAGTCGTGTGAAATCCATAGATTAGGGCCTAATTAATGTATTTCCTTATATGAACTCAGTAAAATCTTAAATTGTTGCATGTTGCGTTTATATTTTTGTTCATTATACAGTACCAGTCAAAAGTTTGAACACACCTACTCATTCATTAGTTTTTCTTAATTTTTTATATTTTCTACATTGTAGAATAATAGTGAAGACATCAAAGCTATGAAATAACACACATGGAATCATGTAGTAACCTAAAAAGTGCTAAACAAATCTAAATATATTTTATATTTGAGATTCTTCAAAGTAGCCACCCTTTGCCTTGACGACAGCTTTGCACACTCTGAACAATTTGAAAACATGAATTTAAATAGAACCATGAGGAAACCTGTAGGAAACGTTTTGATGAAGTACTGCATTTCTGACAGAAGAACGTTGTTTCTTAATCTTCTCAGAACTATTGAGAACATTCCCAATGTCAAACAATTTGGAGAACGTTCCTAGAAAACTACCAAAAATGTAAT
The DNA here is from genome assembly GCF_901001165.1 of Salmo trutta. NCBI lineage: Eukaryota > Metazoa > Chordata > Actinopteri > Salmoniformes > Salmonidae > Salmo > Salmo trutta. Next base: position 31,686,446 of record NC_042972.1, on the reverse strand, counting down.
TAAATGTACCTATGTTTTGAACTTTTAGGAAACTTTATGCTAAAGTAATGAAATACCAAGAAAATAACATATTTTTGTCAAGTTCCTTAAATGTGTTGAGCAATGTTACTGTCACGTATACTCCCTCTCTGGCCTCTAGGTCATCCGGCTGCTGATTATCCCGCACACCTGTCACCATCGTCTCGTGCACCTCCGCCTCATGACACCCACCTGGACTCCATCACCTCCTTGATTATCTTTCCTATATCTGTCACTCCCCTTGGTTCTTTCCTCAGGTGTTATTCACTCTGTTTTCATGTTGGTGTGTTGTTTGTGTTTCGTGTTCATTGTTTCTTTTATTTATTAAAACACTCACTCCCTGAACTTGCTTCCCATACCCACAGCGTCTATTAAAACATTCCCAAACCAGAAACCCTGGATTGATGGCAGCATTCGCGCAAAACTGAATGCGCAAACCACTGCTTTTAATCAGGACAAGGTGACCGGAAACATGACCGAATACAAACAGTGTAGCTATTCCCTCCGCAAGGCAATCAAACAAGCTAAGCGTCAGTACAGAGTCGCAATTCAACGGCTGAGACACGAGAGGTATGTGGCAGGGTCTACAGTCAATCACGGACTACAAAAGAAAAATCAGCCCCGTCGCGGATCACGATGCCTTGCTCCCAGACAGACTAAACAACTTTTTTGCTCGTTTTGAGGACAATACAGTGCCTCTGACACGGCCCGCTACCAAAACTGGGCCATATCAGTGGTGATAAGTGTGAGGCTCGGTGGTGACAGGTGGTAAGTGTGAGGCTTGGATTCATTCCTTCAATTATTCCGCTCTCCAACTTGGTGTGAACAGGAACGATTCATACTACTAAAACAAATAATTGGAACACGAGAACATGTCTTACCGTGCTGCGGTCAGAGGCTAGCTAGCATAGTTTAGGCTAGAGAGCCTCCTGGCTAAGGTCGGCTAGCATGCATATCTTCCAGTGAATGAAGCTTACTAGCATTCCCCCGGCACTATGGCAACCTGATTCCTATTTTAAATTCCTGGAGATTGGGCGGAGTAAGGAGAGTGGGGCTTGCACTCTCCTCCGATGAGGAAGTAGTCCCGAGCAGCTGCGCCACTCCGCAAAAACATTGCTGTGATGCCAGTGCTCCTACATTTTGTTACGGCAAACGGGGACCTACGTCAGCCATTGCTGGAGCCCTCTGTGACCATAAGGGGGCCGGGCTTCATGCAGGCTATACAATCTCACGGAAGCACAATGTGTGTTGAAAGCTTGTCCAAGTTTAATCCCCTCTGGTACCCTGCGTTACATGGTGTTCACAGGGTTCAAGATATCAATCTCCCCAGGGTGGGGAGTAATAAGTTGGGTGATTCACTCTCTGTCCACAAGGTAGATTTCTGCCTGTAACTCACTAGTCCCTATGAGGTGTCAAGTGATACAGGTTATGGGCCCTGTAGGTGATTGGTGGTTGGTAGCGGAGTCGAGGGAAAAGCAAGGTTGGACACGAGCATGCTATTATCCCACACACACAGTCTCTGTGGTTCATATGTACGCCGAAATGAACTGTCTTACTCCAGCTCAGCACTGTTCATTCCTGGGAATTAGATTTGATTACCAATCGCCCCTGTCTGTTACCACAGAAGGTGTCAGTTTTTTAGAGCTGTCTGTCCCAGCTGGGTTAAAAGGCGCTTTGTCGCCAGTAACTATGGCTGGTTGCTAGGTTAACCTCCATGATTTAAAAAAATGTATGTGTTCGGTGCAGATATATGATTTATTGTCACATACACCAGATTGGTGCAGTAAAATGTGTTGTTTTAGAGGGTCAGCCATGGTAGTGCGGTGCCCTTGGAGTAAATTAGGGTTAAGTGCCTTGTTCAAGGACACCTGTCGCCAGATGGCACTGCCAATCGTGGTACGTCACTGATCGCAGGAGACCTTTATGCAAAACTTGGGACATAAACATATTTTTTTCAACCTCAAATGCCACAGTCTTCACAGGTGCCAAAAGTGTTGTCTCCCGCATGTTAGTTAGATGAAAAGCGTCCCTTCTCCAGTGGTGGAAAAAGGACCCAATTGTCATACTTGAGTAAAAGTAAAGATACCTTAATAGAAAATGACTCAAGTAAAAATGTAACTAGGTATAAAAAGTAAATGTAATTGCTAAAATATACTTAAGGATCAATTTTCTTGTTTTTAAAATTTACTGATAGCCAGGGGCACACTCCAATATTCAGACATAATTTACAAATTAAACATGCGTGTTTAGTGAGTCCGCCATATCAGAGGCAGTAGGATGACCAGGGATGTTCTGTTGATAATTGTTTTAATTGGACCATTTTCCTGTCCTGCTAAGCACTCACAATGTAACGAGTACTTTTGGGTGTCAAGGAAAATGTATGGAGTAAAAAGTACAATATTTTATTAAGGAATGTAGTGAAGTAAAAGTAGTCAAAAATATAAATACTAAACTAAAGTACAGATACCCCAAAAAACTACTTAAGTAGTACTTTAAAGTATTTTTACTTAAGTACTTTACACCACTGCTCAGTGTCGCCTTGGATCATGCAAACAGTAATATCAGGGTACAGGCTACAATTTGTTATGCGTCCCCCCAAGCTTATGCAGCGTCACCACGTTGACTGTTCCAGAGGCATCTGTGCCCGAAATATCCTCCCGTCTCCAGAAGCAGGCAATCCGAATGGTTCCTATGTCAAATATCCTGGACAGCTGATACAGCCTGTATTTCATGGTTCCGAGGGACGGGACTTTGCGTCCCATTCTATATCTATGTGCCCTCAGCTAGCACCTCAAAAGCACCTATAAACTCAGAATGCTCATGAGCCGCCGGCTATTACGGCCGATTGGCTGCTGACGGCAGAGTCGAGGGGGCAAACAGCGTTACACACATCCACGTTACTGTCCCGTATTCAGCCTCTAGGCTTCAAAAGAAACCAGAAAAAGAGCTGTCTTTCCATCGCAGCAAATTCTGTTTCTGAGGTTCGAGCTAGACTCACTTGTGTATACCGATTTTCTATCCCTGCAGAGGATGTCCTAGTTCCAGCCCTACTTAGTAGAAGTTCAGCTGGGTCACACAGAGCGTTTTTGCCAGTGCCTACGCCTTCTGGGGATGATGGCTTCTGTGATGGAAGTCGTTACCGTGGGGCTATTGTTGATGTGGCCCTTCCAGCGATGAATGCTAGCCACTCACCTGGAAGTATGTCGCAGCCTAAGCTGGTTGCTTCGGGTGTCGCTGTGGGACCCTCTGCTATACTCCAATGGGCTGTTGTATCCCACAAGGTGATCATGACAGACCCATCCCTCCGAGGGTGGGGCGCGCTGTATGAAGGCAACTCAATTCATTGGGTATGGACACTGGTGCGGAGTGCACATCGATTACCCGGAGCTCTTAATGGTGTATCTGGCGCTCAGTCGCTTCCCCCTGCTTTTGTCAGGCTGGCTTGTGCTGGTCAGAAACAACAATATGTCAGTGGTGGCGTGCATCAACAGATGGGGAGAGACTGTCTCTCTCCCTCCTAACCTTGGCTCGGTCCCTATTGCTGGGGAGCAGTGTGCACAGGAGTCGAGGCTACTCCTCTGGGTGGTCTCCCAGGTATGGGAAATGTTCGTCAGGGCCTATGTAAATCTTAACGGATTGCAAGAAAACGCGCCGTCGCTCCAGTGTCCTCGAACCCTCCTTTACGCGTTTCTGCGAGTGGTTCTGATTCAGCCCACATTGGAGAGTGCCCGCCGTTAGGGCTTATCATTGATTCTTGTGGCTTTACGTTGGCCCAGGCAGCCTTGGTTCGTGGAGATCATTCACCTTTTAGGCGGGGACCCATGGCAACTCCCGTTGTGCATTGACCTGTTGTCCAAGGTGCACAGTCAGGTTTTGCAAGCGAGGCCGGAGATTTGGTTCCTATGGGCCTGGCCCCTGAGAGGGCCAATCTGATGGCTAGAGGTTTACCTCCGAATGTTATTGCTACCATTTCGTCTGTGAGGGCGCCCTCTAAGAGAGGGCTGGATGTGTATAAATGGCAAGTGTTTGAGTGTGGTTAACGACAGAGCCTCACTAGGTCCACCCCCTGATTGTGCGGTTCCTGAAAGCTGTATGTTGTCTCAGACCGGTCTCTAAACCTATTGCGCCTCCATGGGACTTGGCGCTGGTTTTGGAGGCACTGTGTGCGGCCCCATTTGAGCCTCTGGAGTCGGTGGATCTGAAGATCCTCTCCTACAAATCTTCTGTGCTCATGGCTTTGGCCTCAACTAAACATGTTGGGGACCTCCACGCGTTACCCGGTACTCAGTTCGTCCCGGGCGACTCTAAACGGAAATTGCATTCAAATGTGGCCTTCGCCTACAAAAGTCCTGGTTATGTCCTACAGGTCCTTAGCTTTTGAGCCATTTCCCTTTTCGCCTCCTCCTGTTGCTTCTGAAGAGCAACAGAGGTTACTTGCTCTGTGTCCGGTGCAAGCTTTATGCATGTACATTGAATGGACCCAGGATATCCGGTTGTGTGACCAGTTTTTTGTCTGTTTGCTAATCTAGCTCTCGGCAGGGCGCTACCTAAGCAGCATCTCTCCCACTGGATTGTGGAGGCTATCTCCCTGGCATAAAGCAGCAAAGGGGTAAGGGTTACCTAGCGGTGTACACGCCAGCTCCATCCGGGGTCTGGCAGCATTTTAGGCGTTGTTTAAACGGTTGACTGTAGGAGGTATTTAGGAGGGGCATCATATCAGATCATATGATGGAAGCATCAACTGAAAGATATAACCACTGGCCAAACCATTTCACAGAGGTACGATAATCCATTCCATTATTGTTGGCCTAACTACAGAATCGGTTCAAATGTGTGTGTGTCAGTGTATATAAGAGTCTATACAATGGTGCCTAAATGTACACATTGTGTACATGTGCCTGTGTGTGTGTACGTGTCTGTGTGTGTGTGTGTGTGTATAAGGGAGGCTTCCTGTCCAGTCTAGAAATCTTTCAATCCACAGTATCCAGTGACAGAGGATGAGAAGCGCATTGACCTGTCACTGCAACCCCTACCACCCCTTCTCCTCATCCCCCTTTTCCTCCACCTCCACTCTCTCCAGTCAGTTCTCCCAGAATGCCAGTGACCCATGTACCTATCCGTCAGCTCACCCCCTCTCCCCCTTACCACCTTCTGTCAACCCCTCCCACCCTCTCCTCCTCTCCCTCATTCCCTGCCATCTGTTCTCTCGCTAACCTCCGCATCCCATCTTTAATAAATCTTCACCATATTCCACCTGCACGGCTGATGTCGTCACAACGGTTCACAATGGCATAAGCCTCCACTCTAGAGAGCATCCTTCACCTTCACAAAATTACCAGTGAAGACTGGCTCCAATTGGGACCCCAGCTAAAGCTGCCTGAGACGAGAGCAAAGGAGAGCTGCGTCCAATAAAAGAGAAGAAAGTCTGGAGTCCAGTAATCTAAGATGACACATCATTATAGAGTGCAGCTCCACTCATGATGCAAAACGGCAATAACAATACACACAAATCTGTCTTCATTGAATGACCCCAGACAATGGCAGATCTAATACCTAACCTGCTAATATATCCCTCTCTTCCTCTGGAGAGCTGACAGCTGTGTGTGTGTGTATACTCAAGGTCAACCTTGTGGGTCCACGCTGGGTGGCAACTGGGTGGTCCACGCTGGCCATTTTGTGCCAAAAAACTCTAACTCTAGCTAGACTATCAGTTATCCCTGTGAAATTAAGAATCATTTAGGCCACATTTGTCAAACCAGAGAGGAAAAGGAAGAGATAGGCCCAACTCAGCTAAAAATCTGTCTCCATCCAGCAGGTGGTGTTTTTTTGTTGTTTCCATACCAAGCAAGGATATTTTGTATGGAGGTCAATGAGTGTCAAATTATGTAAAAACATTTTTTATGGCTTATTTTGCTACGTGAGATTTATTTGATCTAATAAATGTTTTGTAATGCTTAAGTTGTTAGAAGTGTTCTGATATAAGTAGGATACGTGACATCCCGGCAACTTTGAGAAAAAACACTTTAAATCGGAGTTCTCTCGAGATGGCTGTATATATTCATGGAATGAGGCTAGTAGCATAGCATCTCTCTCCATTAAATACAGGCGGTTGACGTCAACAACCCTCATTGAATATTCAAAAAAGGATTAGAATGATGAGATGTATCCACCAATCCAAAGAAAGGATAGTCTGCAGCCAGACAACCCGCTGTGCCGCTTTGTGGACAACGACTCCCATTGTTAGTGCGGAGAGAGACATATATTGTGTCAGTATATCCATAATCATTGGTCAAACTCATTCCACGGGGGGCCGAGTGTCTGCGGGTTTTAGCGCCTCCCTTGTACTTGATTGATTAATTAAGGTAACTGATTAGTAAGGAATGCCTGGTTGTCTAGGTCTTAATTGAAAGGAAAAAACTGTAACGTTCGTCGTTATAGAGGGACCAAGGCGCAGCGGAGGTTTGGTTCATCATCATTTTTATTAGAACGGTGAACCAGCAAAACAATAAACAATACCACGAACGAACAGCTTCACAGGCTACGAATAGCAATGCAAATACAATTCCCCACGAACAGCGTGGGGGAAAATGAACTTAAATGAGATCCCAATCAGAGACAACTAGCGACAGCTGTCTCTGATTGGGAAGACAGAAACCAACATAGAAATACTCCCCAATAGAGCCAACACAAGGCTCCAACGCAAAACAGAAAACAAACACAGGAAAACCACCCAACATAAACCACCCTGACCCAAAACACCTGAGTTCACCCGGTCAGGGCGTGACAGTACCCCCCCCCTCAACGGTGCGTACTCCCGGCGCACCAAACTTAAGTCTATTAGGGGGAGGAATCCGGGTGGGCGCCTCACCCTTGGTGGAGGCTCTGGCCCCGGGCGTGTTCTCCCCCCCGCCTCCACCTTAGCCCTACCCCTCTGGCCCGGACTGGACCACTGTGGAGCGGCATGCCCAGGCTCTGGAGCGGAGCCGTCGCCCGGAACAGGATTGGGCACCGGTGGACCGGACCCGGGCCGTGCCGGACTGGGAACACGCACCACTGGTTTGGTGCGGGCAGCAGGGACGGGCCGGACAGGACTGGGGACACGCACCACTGACTTGGTGCGGGGAGCAGGGACGGGCCGGACAGGACTGGGGACACGCACCACTAACCTGGTGCGGGGAGCAGGAACGGGCCGGACAGGACTGGGAACACGCACCTCTGACTTGGTGCGGGGAGCAGGAACGGGCCGGACAGGACTGGGGACACGCACCACTAACCTGGTGCGGGGAGCAGGAACGGGCCGGACAGGACTGGGGACACGCACCACTAACCTGGTGCGGGGAGCAGGGACGGGCCGGACAGGACTGGGGACACGCACCACTAACCTGGTGCGGGGAGCAGGGACGGGCCGGACAGGACTGGGGACACGCACCACTGACTTGGTGCGGGGAGCAGGGACGGGCCGGACAGGACTGGGGACACGCACCACTAACCTGGTGCGGGGAGCAGGGACGGGCCGGACAGGACTGGGGACACGCACCACTGACTTGGTGCGGGGAGCAGGGACGGGCCGGACAGGACTGGGGACACGCACCACTGACTTGGTGCGGGGAGCAGGGACGGGCCAGACAGGACTGTGAACACGTACTGGTGCCCTGAAGCGTGGAGCCGGTTTAGCCACTCGTCCTGGCTGGATGCCCATCCTAGCACGGCATGTGCTGGGCATGTCCACCGGACGTACCGGGCTGTGCGGGCGCACTGGCGACACACCGCACAACTCCGCTTCCCGTGGCCTGGAGCGGGGAGCAGGGACGGGCCGGACAGGACTGTGGACACGCACCGTGGGCTTGGTGCGGGGAGCAGGGACGGGCCAGACAGGACTGTGAACACGTATAGGTGACCTGTAGCGTGGAGCTGGTTTAGCCACTCGTCCCGGCTGGATTCCCATCTTAGCACGGCATGTGCTGGGTCTGTCCACCGGACGCACTGGGCTGTGCGGGCGCACTGGCGACACAGCGCGCAACTCCGCATACCAGGGCTCCTCCTCCAGATCTTCCCTCTGCAGGTCCTCAATCAACTGCCTCATCCTCGTCTCTTCCTCCGCCGTCATCCCCCACGAGAGCAGTGGTCTGGGCTCTTCCTCTGCCCTACCGGACCACCCCATTAGCCCCCCCAAAAAAATTTCTTGGGGCTGTTTTCCGGGCCTCCTCGACCGCCGCCTGCGACTCCGTCTACCGGCTGGCTTTTCCTCCTCGACCTGGGAGTCCGTCCGCCAGGGTCCTTTCCCCGACATGATCTCCTCCCAGGTCCAGAACTCCTTTCCCTCGCGAGCCCATCTCTCGCGCTCCTTTTCCTCCCGCTGCTTGGTCCTGGTTCGGTGGGGAATTCTGTAACGTTCGTCGTTATAGAGGGACCAAGGCGCAGCGGAGGTTTGGTTCATCATCATTTTTATTAGAACGGTGAACCAGCAAAACAATAAACAATACCACGAACGAACAGCTTCACAGGCTACGAATAGCAATGCAAATACAATTCCCCACGAACAGCGTGGGGGAAAATGAACTTAAATGAGATCCCAATCAGAGACAACTAGCGACAGCTGTCTCTGATTGGGAAGACAGAAACCAACATAGAAATACTCCCCAATAGAGCCAACACAAGGCTCCAACGCAAAACAGAAAACAAACACAGGAAAACCACCCAACATAAACCACCCTGACCCAAAACACCTGAGTTCACCCGGTCAGGGCGTGACAAAAACTAAAACCAGTAGACACTAGGCCATCCATGGAATGAGTTTGACACCACTGGTTTAGGTGTTTAAAATGAGCATCACCTGATTCAACAACACAAGGGCTTGATGATTTGTTGAATCAAGTGTGTTAGTGTTGGCTTGGAAGAAAAAACAATGTGTCAGCTGAGGAGGCCCCAGGACTGGAATAGAAACCCCCCTGGATTAAATCCCCCAAAAATCAAGAGGGTCAATTAACTTGATAGAAAAGGCAGGGTGACATTGTCCCAGGGTGGGGGTGGAGGTAAAAGCAGGGCAGGGTCGTGGGAACTCATCTTGCCTCAAGTGCCCAGATAGCCCCTCAGTCCTCTCTCTCCCTCCCTCTCTCTCTCTAAATGACGGCTCATTTCCACCACTTTCCACTTCCTGCTCAGCTGCACAATTATCCTAATTTCAGCCGAGAGATAAAGATAGGAGGAGAGAGGGAGGAGAAAGAGATGCTCTTACAGATCCTCTCATGTTGGTAAAGCCAAAGAATACTTGAGAACAGTCCAGCACTGCACTAGCCAGGGGAGAAGGTAAGTTGAGCCACCTCTCAAAGTCAATGGCAGTTCTCTGTCCTGATCGAGTTGAGAGGGAGCCAGACGTAGAGAGATAGTGAGTGTGTGTAAATGCACTGTGTATGTGCATTGTGTAAGTGTGCATTGTTGTATGTGCACACGTGTGTGTGTGAGGGGTGGGGGAAAGCAATGCAACAAAAACAACCGAATAAAAACTGGGGGCATCAATAGTTTTAGCATAAATTGGAATGGGGAATGAAATAGTGAATGACAGCTGGCGGGAATGAGGAATGGCGTATGTTAATGTGGGTTTATGAGCCTGAGACGGCCCCAGAGAGACTTTTAATAACGCTCAGCTACTCTGGCACAGCCATTCAGGTGGCCCATAATGTGCACTGTCATAATGAAGAGAATATGCTAATGTGAAACCCTATCAAACAAAACAACCTGTTTGTGCGTGTTCATGTGTGAGAGAGAGAGTGAGAAAAGGGGGATAGAAAAGGAGAAAGGTTATTACTTTTCATAGTGACTCTGCACACACTTTGTCTCTCCAGAACTTCTCAACTATGTCATGAATATTGCTAGTATGATGTTCTCAATTTTGCACTTTTCGCTTCAATTTGTGCTTCTTAAATACCTTCATAAGCATTTAATCATATCCCT